>NW_017670423.1:629916-698222 GCF_001879085.1 Nicotiana attenuata
ATACAAGGTATGTGAGGCTATCCCTTTCCTTCCTTTGCACGACTCCGATTGTACATAATGCAATGAACGAGCTTCCAAAGATACTCTACTCTTAGAAGCTAGCAGTACTTACATTGTTTCCCCTCTTATGGAACGATTGATGTTGATGTTACTTCTCTTATTCTTATGTTGTCAATGTTATTGGTACTTCCTGATTCTTATAAGGTTCATGGTGAAAGTTAGTCCTAATAACGTGTACAGAGGATACCGACCTTACGTCACTCCGAAAGGTTTAGAACGTGAGTTCATGAGTCGAGCATGCATTATATATATGTATCTATTTTACTCTACCGAGCCGCGCTATAGTCGGCCGGGTATGGCACCTATTGTGCAACCACTGATCAGTTGGGTTTTACCGAGCTTCACGTGGCCGGGTACGTTTTTACCGAGCCTATTACGGCCGGGTACGATATGATGATGATGATGCCCACAGAGGCGTATGTTTTAAAAGTTTATGTATATATACATATGTATTACGCATTTCATGTCAGTAGCCTTAGAGGTACCCAGATGTTACAGGTTGTTTATTCTCTATCCCTGCTTACATTACTGTTCGTACTTATGGTTCCCTGCCTTACATACTCAGTACTTTATTCGTACTGACGTCCTTTTATTTGTGGACGCTGCATATCGTGCTGCAGGTCCTGATAGACAGGCAGGCGCAGCTCCCCCACCATAGTAGGCTGTCCAGTTCAGCGGTGATTGGCGAGATCCCTTCTTCGGACTTGCCTTGGTCTTGGTATGCATTTTTGTTATAGATATTATGGGTATGTCGGGGCCCTGTTCCGGCTATGTTGCAACACTTATGTTCCTTTAGAGGCTCATAGACAGGTGTCGACTCATGTATAGTTTGGTAGGCCTTGTCGGCTGGTTTTTGTTGTATAGTCTCTCATGGTAGTGTGGTAGCTCGTACCGTATATATAGTTTCTTGATTGTCTAGTCATCCCATGTTATGTATGTTCATGCCATCATATTTTATTGTTGGTTGTCCATGACCCATGTCTACCATTTATATTGATTTCGTCAGCCCTAAAAGATAATAAAGAAGGTTAGATAAAATGTATGTTGGTACTCGGTAAGTATGGCCGGGTGCTAGTCATGGCCCTCCGTTTGGGTCGTGACAGGAACCTTCATTTGTCAGACTAAATATACAAAGGAGCTGATCCAGAAATTTGGTATGAGCAATGCAAAATCAATTGGCACGCCTATGAGTTCGGCTACAAATTTGGATAAGGATGAATAGGGTACTCCAGTTGATGAAACCAAATACAGAGGAATGATTGGATCACTACTATATCTGACCGCAAGTCGACCAGATATAATGTTCAGTGTTTGTAAATGTGCCAGGTTTCAGTCGGCTCCCAAGGAGACATCTGACTACTGTAAAAAGAATTATTCGATATCTCATTTGCACAGTATCAATTATGGTATCCTCGCTCTAACTCGTTTAAATTAGAAGGTTTCTTAGATGCAGATTTAGCAGGTGATAAGGAAGACAGGAAAAGCACGAGTGGCACTTGTCAATTACTAGGAAAGGCTTTAATATCCTGGAACAGTAAAAAGCAAGCATCAGTCGCCTTGTCCACTACTGAAGCTGAGTATATTGCCATTGGTCAATGTTGTGCACAACTCCTATGGATGTCTCATCAATTGGGTGACTATGAACTTTCTTTTAAACCTACACAAATCTTTTGTGATAATTCAAGTGCAATTTGTCTTTCAAAAAATCTTGTGCATCACTCTAGAGCAAAGCATATTGACATTAATCATCATTTTATTAGAGATCATGTTCTTAAGGGTGACATAGAATTAGCTTTTGTTGGCACTTCTGCCCAATTAGCTGATATATTTACTAAACCGTTGTTGGAAGAAAGATTTTGCCTTTTGAGAAAATTACTTGGGACAATTTGTTTTTCAAAAAACTCTTAGGACCTAATTGTTCTTTTTCAAAAACTTGTCATAATTACTACTTTTCAGTGCATTAGTTACGCTTTCAATTCCTTCCCTCTCTTTTTTATTCTGTTCAGTTCGCAGTCGAAGATGGAGAGCCAATCATCACACACTCCTTCCTTTTTGTACTCAACCGTCAAATCTTTCTTACTTTAAGTGAAGCCTTTTCGGGTCACTCTCATCTCCATCCTCTCTCTTCAGTTTGTGAAAACCCTGTCTACTCCCATGGCTAAAACCTCCAAAAACCCCTCCGCCTCCACCAGAAAGAGCACCCGTTCTAAGACAAAACCCTCTTCAGCGCCTCCTGAGCAAGTAGACCTAGGGTCTGATCATTCTGAGGGCTTCGCCTCTTCTCAAGGAGCGTTCTCTGAACACTCTCAACTCTTAGGAGAAAAAGCCTCTGGTAAGCGTCCCATGGAGGATCTTCTTGTCTCTTCCACTCTAAAGAAATCAAAATTCGATTTCTCTGCTTCTCTCGATTCCGACCTAAATTTATGGGATACCCCAAATTGGGATTTTTTTCTCTCTCAAGGATAAACCCATCGCCCATGGAAGAATTGTGGATCTTGACGATATGGAGGCCCTCAACTGTAAGGTAAAGGATCTCTTTGTGTATCAAGGGTGGGAAAAATTTCTCTCTATTTCTCCGCCTAAAGTGTATGAGCCTTTAGTCCGTATGTTTTATGCTAATCTTCGCTCTAGTAAACCTGATAAGCTTGAAACTCTTGTCCTTGGTAAACGCATTGTTCTTGACTATGCCCTGTTCGATTCTATTTTTCTCTGTCATTGCACTGGTTTCCCCACTCTCTTTAAAAATGTTTGGCCTGAGGACTTTGAAATTTCCTTTGACCAGGACAAACAGTGCATTGCTGAAAATCCCTCTGAAACCCTTCCAAATCAATTGGGGCCTAGTGATGTAAGTTTTGAAACTCGGGTTCTCGCCCACATTGTTGCAACCACTCTTCTCCCCGGAACTGGTTCCTTCTCCACCTTCTCTCAAAGGGACACTTTCTTTGTCTATTGTCTCATCACCAAACTCAAACTCAAGTTGTCCTCCTGGGTCATAAATTTTATGATTGAGAGTGCTGAAGATCCCACCAGTTTACCTTTTGGTATGGCCATTACCCACATTCTGGAAGCCCATATCCCTCTTTCTGACTACCCTTTTGTCTGTGTTTCCAAGTCCTACAATTCTAGAGCTTTCTCTAGTATGGGGTATGTGAGTGTCAAGGGTGCCTAGGTTAAGAAGGGTGAGAGTGAAGCAAAACAGACCCCTCTGGATTCCAAGCCTTCATCTGTTGTTCCGCCACCTGTTATTAGTTCTGACCTAAGTGAGAAGCTAAGCTCCATTGACTCCCAACTCTTAGACATCAAGACTCTCCTGTCTGCTACTCAGTCGACTGTGGGTGCTATTCATGCTATTTCAACGGAAACTGGGTCTGATGTGTCTAAAATCAGAGTGGCTGTGCAAAGGATAAGGGAGAATGCGATTAAAGCCTTCAAGGAGGTTCATGACGGGCTAGATGGAATGAGCGTTGCTGCAAACACCAGCTTTGAACAGTTGAAGGAGGCGATCTGCAACACTCTTACTTACTTCCTGCGTCGCTAGTGTGGATGTGTTTTACAGACAATTTTGTTTCAAACTTGTTTTGGCTTTGTTTTGGGCTGTGCCCTTGGATGTTTTTTTGTCTGTGTGGATAGTTTTTTTTTTTTTGCTTACTAATCCCTCTTTGCTGATGTCAAAAATGGGGAGAATGTATATCTCTTTGGACTATTATGACAATCTGTGCAGGTTCAAGTTGACTATGCATAGACCTCTTTGGTCTGTAATGATAATATGTGCAGGTTCAAGTCGACTATGCTACATACATAGATGGTACTCTTTATTCTTTGAACAGGTTAAGTCGACTATGCAACAGGCATAGTCTTTATATGTATTGCACAGGAACAAGTCAACTATAGAGGATACAGGTACAAGTCGACTGCACACATTGAGGGGGAGACTAAGTCCAGTTGACTACACACATTGAGGGGGAGCCAAGTCGGCTAGTAACAAACAGGGAAGTCAACTGTTGTTTACTTCCTTACATCTACGTATACTATTTTTCCATCATCAAAAAGGGGGAGATTGTTAGATCATATTTTAATGATGCAATTAATATACATGTGCAGGAGTTCAAAGAAGTAAAGAAGAACTAGTGAAATGGTTGTGTCGAACAAGGAAGGAAATCTCTCACAAGGGAAGCCACCTATAGAACGCACGGTGTACAAAGAAAGCTACAAATCTACATCAGCAAATCAGGATTAGCTCCGTGAATCTGGGAAATCAAATCAGCCATTACGAAGTGAAAATTCGAAGTGATCTGTGATTGGCGAAATCACGGGAGAATAATAAAGGCTAGAAGATCCGGTCAGTGGTCAAGTTTGGAAGGTCCAACAATCAAGGAGAAATCTTGTTAATTCCATTGTCTGCCGAAGGAAAAGATCTCAAGAGAAGCAACGGATAGTTCCTTATTCTTGGAAAGAATCAATTCTTTCCAAGGATCAAAACCCTTGGGTTGACGAGCCTTCACCATTCATCCTTGTATAAATGTACTGTGTAACATCATCCTTAGTATACTTTGATCGAACCAAAATAACTCTCTTCATTCTACTGCAAACAAGCATAGTAGCCTACATAGATCTGCTGTGTAATAAGTCAGGGATAGAAAGAGGGCATACAACTGGTGAGGCATTGTATCAAACGAGTGCTAAAGAATCTGAGCGATATACATCACATCTGTACTCGAAAGAAAACTCATTTGCTTGAAGAGAAATCCCTTGCAACCCAAGGGGACTGGATTAGGATTCACATTGAATCCGAACCAGTATAAAATTCCTGGTGTCTTTAATTTCTGCATTTACTTTTTGCATATTACCTCAATCTGTTATATCTGCAAGATTGCCATATTTAGTCGACTACTAAAGTTTTAAGTCAACTCAGTAACGATTAATTTCAATTAGTGACAATTCACCCCCCCCCCTCTTGTACTTTCACAAATCGTTGTTCAAAACTCAAAAATTCATATTATGAAACTTTAGGCCAAAATCCCCAATTTCCTCTTAAAAATTCATCAACCAAAAGCTAAAATCGAAGATAGATTCATGGAATATAACCAAAACCGAGTTGAGAACACTTACCTCAATCCTTGTGATGAAATTTGCACCAAAAATAGCTCCATTCCGAAGGCCATAGCTCAATATGTGATAAAAATGACCAACCCTCGAATTTATACCAGTCTGCCCAGAAATTCTGTATTTGCGGACAATTAACTGCATCTGCGGAGTCGCAGAAGAGACCAAAACTCCGCTTCTGCGGTAAAACAATAAAACTAGGCCCCCGCTTCTGCAATCCATACCACGCATCTGCGCAACCGCAGGTGCGAAAAAGCCCATCGCACCTGTGAAAGATCCGTTTGTGCGCCAAAAATCCCGTTTTTGCGACCACGTAGGTACGGGAGAATCTTCGCACCTGCAACTCCAGTTCACCAGTCCAAACTTCACTTTTGCGATCAACTGTCTGCATCCGCGGACTCGCATCTGCATGCATTCTTCCGCAGATGCAGAAACACCAGAACCAGCAGCCTTCAGCAATGCAACATGAAATGAAAATGATCTGAACCTCGTCCGAAACTCACCTGAGCCACTCGGGACCCCAACCGAATATACCAACAAGTCCCATAACATAACATGGACCTACTCGAGGCCTCAAAACACACATATCAACATCGAAACAACGAATCACACCTCAATTCAAAATCATTGAACTTTGAAACTTCAAACTTCCATAACCGGTGCTGAAACCTATCAAATCAAGTCTGATTGACCTCAAATTTTGCACACAAGTCACATTTGACATTACGGACCTACTTTAACTTCTAGAATTGGAATCCGACCCCGATATCAAAAAGTCCACTCCTGGTCAAACTTCCCAAAAATTCCAATTTTCGCCATTTAAAGCTATATTTCACTACGGACCTCCAAATCACGATCCAGACGCGCTACTAAGTCCAAAATCACCCAACGGAGCTAACCGAACCATCAGAAATCCAATCCAAGGTCAAATCCTAAAAAGTCAAAACTTGGTTAAACCCTTTCAAATTAGAGCTTCAAGCTGAGAATCATCCTTCAAAATCGATTCCGAATAACCTGAAAACCAAAACCGACAATTCACATAAGTCATAATACATCATACGTGGATACTCATGCTCTCAAACAACCGAGCAAAGTGCAAATGCTCAAAACGACCGGTTGGGTTGTTACATCCTCCCCACTTAAATATACTTTCATCCTCGAACGTGCCCAGAGTTGTTCCAAAACTAGCAAATCACAGTGCAACCTTACCATGCACGAACCCGGGGATGATCCTACGTCACCCTATCCCATATAGGTCTGACAACACAATATCACTGAAATTCCTTAATTCCCCCTAGCCTATGAGCCTTAGAATCCAATTTCCCTCATCCGGAATTTCTATAAGACCAGAATCTCGCATCCACACACTATATAAGTCTGAACAGGCTGTATCAAGCCATATCCGTAACCCAAGATGTAGTTATATAATATACCTCAAATCTCAAATACTCATAGCAATAATTTCTAATCACATCAGCTACTCAAAATAACCCAATAAACTTCTTATCAAATAAAGCCTCGTTCTAACACCTTCATATACTGCCAATGAAGAAAGAAACACGCAGAAACTCCTAGCCATTTGCCAGATCAACACGTTGTGGGATTCCCTCTCCTCCGATAGGAACTATAGCAAATTTCTAAGCCGATCAGCATCAATATCCTTCCAAATATACTGCAATTAGATACGATAGCACCCATTCTAGGCCCAATGACCTCATCACATCCAACACGACCACACTAGTGACATGACACATCAATACAATCTAAAACTACAACCTGTGCAATCCTTTCACTAATAAGAAACATTCCAAATGTACTCAAACAGGGAAAATGACATCAAACAAGAGAACTGTCCTGCAAGCTCAACGGGTATCACCACAATGCAATGCTAAGAACCCATCATACACTGCATAACCAAGACACACGAAACTAATACCAAGGATCATACCTCTACATAACTCTGCTATAATGCGTGGCCCCATCCGAACAATGGTCCATATTATATGCCTCGAGCCACCCTGCTCAAAATCCATAACCACTCAAAATTCGACATTAAGTACCCAAAGTGAATTACCATAACAACGGAGAGCAAACAACACAATGCCACCATCCGGAAAGAACATAGCCATCGCGCAATCAATCACACAATACCCAAATACTCATTTTGCTCAAATTTCCGCTATAAAGCCCAAATAGAACCGCACCATGGGTGTATATAACCAAAAAATCACAACTCCTCATAACATAGAAGGGTAACTCATAGATCATTTCAGAACACGAATAAGCTCAACAACAACCGAATGGCACATCCCACAACAGCAACAGCTCAGAGTCAACAAATCCGACCCGATGCAGAACACACACCCATATTGGCCTACCAATGAACCCCAATCAACTTTGGTCACCCACAATAGATAAATAATCCTCCGAATGTCCACAATGACTGAATCATAACACATACTATCCTCTACCTAACCTTGGCTACATTTTCACAGTTCACAACTACGAAACAATCTACTCACGAGAACTTCCAGTCTCCAAATCCATAGAACACACAATCACCATATGTGATCTCAACTACATCGCCTGAATGCCTAACACTTCTCCAATACGCATCATCCCACAAGCAATACTTCTATAACTCTTCTACGCCACAAAGAAAAATTCATTCATCAGCAGTCGATCAACCAGGATAGTACCACAATACCAATGAAGTATCCATAATTCAAAACACATTGGCCCTTCTGAAATGTATACATTCATCACGCCATACCAAATATTAATATCAGTTGTCTAGTCATCTGAAACTGTCCATGCTGCCTAAGGACTCATGACCTTCCCTTTCAAAACTCAACTGCGACCTTGCACCTGCCAATCTCAATCCCACACAACACATTGCATATACCATGCCATCATATAAGAAATACTAGAACTTCATAATCCACTCTGAGTCACAAGCAACTACGCACTCTATTAGCTAAGAACTTTTCATTTGATCCCATCTAGGAGAAAATCACAATACGCAACATGTCTCACACACCAGGAGGAGATATACATCTCAACCGCGGTAGAAACCATCAAGAACTCTCCGAAACCTATTTGTACTTACCCAAGCCGACTGAATTGAATCTCTGTAACTCAACCAAGCTACGAAGGCCGTCAAAATCCAAGAGTATCACCACAAAACACGTGTAGAAACTCACTACATCATAAGCACCAAAAGAGCCAACCGCATCCGTTACCGTGCCGATCCAACCTACTACCAAGTTGTCCTATTTTCTCCGAGTTTGTTCTGAATTACCTTCTAATTGATACTTCTCCTCGCCATAATACCACAACCGAGATACAATCCTGAAAATTCCTAATTGTTACACTAAACATTAAATCCATTAGGACATTCTCAAGAGTCATCCACTTTACTCAGGTCTCAATAAAACTGATCAAATGAAACGAATGACATGTGCCCCATTAGCACACCATCACCCTAAGAAGTAATTCACATCTCTAAGCAACCGAGCAAATTTCTACTCCATGAACACAACATCCTTCATGAATAACTACTCAATCACTCCATGAACTCCATATACCCATCGAGTGTAATACAATCCATATTCCCTTACTCAAGTCATCCTAGATCTCAACCTCTGGAAGCCATAACTGATTCACCAGTATACCTCAAATTGAACCCAATACAATTCATAACCATGCAATCAATCCCTCGATAACGGACTCCCCCACTTGGCGCAAAGCCAAGGAATAAAGCATATGATAACTTACAATACCCATACTGTATTACTGCCATAATACCATAGTGAGGTTCAACTAAGTCCTTCATAAACTCATGCAACACAAACCATCTAATATCTCAAATCATCTGCAAATCTCGCATTCACCCTTGTAACAGTCAAGCCAACTCTCATAAGCGATCCAAACTCAAATTGCAACACATATAATTCACTGGTAAAGGAGAACTCGCTACAAAACAACATAGGGATCACACAAACCTCAGGACACCCCTCAGGAGATAACCCACCTGCTTCGCCTCAAACTAGCATCTCTTTATACCCTTCCACAGACATAACCGCTACGTAATTACTTAATCTTCTGAGTTTGAACTCATATCACGACATGAAAATCTACTTCACTCCTCAACTAAAAAACATGAAAGGATCCTTCAACACACCCATAACCCGAGACTATACATCAAATCAAAATGGGAATCAAGTTCTAGTTCTCTCTATACCTCAAGTAAAACCTTCTCGTCACTTTCAAATCATAGGAACACATTCCGCAGTCATATCATACTCGTTATATAACCATCCAACCATTCATCGAGCCACAAATTCCACTCATAGGGACGCTACCAGATATATAAGTCCAAATGCACGTGCTCACACAATCAACACCTCAATGCTCAAGCTACAGTCAAAACCCGACCTCAAGTCCTCCAGACTGGCCCATAATCCTCACAGAGAAACCACATCTCGCATCTCATCCATAGAATCACGAGCCATCGATGCACAACTGATACCGAGTGCTCATGTGCGCATACGAATGCGTGGAGGGAATTTAAATAGTTACGCTTCAAGCTGAATCAATGTCGAACGACAAGGAAAGAAAGATGGGAAGTATATCCTAAATGCCCTGTAGCCTCTCGAAAATAGGTATGGACGTCATCATACCAATCCGCAAGACTCTACTAGACACTTGCTCATGATTTGTAGAACCTATGAACCTAGAGCTCTGATACCAATCTATCACGACCTAAAATCCACTAGTCGTGATGACACCTAACCCAACCCGCTAGGTAAGCCAACTATTAACTATCAAATTCCAATAACATTAATAAATCAATTAAACAAAATTAATTATTTGGATCTAATACATTTCCCAAAGACTGGTAATACAAATCATGAGCTTCTAAGAATAGAGTTTACAAAGCCGATATGAAGAAAATACATCTTCTGTTTTAAAAGTACATAAACAGAGTTTTATAAAGCTAAGGCTGCCATGAATAAGAGGAAGATTCCTTAGGGACGCAGGTACACCTTCAAAACAGCAACCATCGAACGCAACAACATCGACATCCGGGATCTGCACGCAATATACTGGAAGTGCAGTATGAGTACAACCAACCCCATGTGCTCAAGAAGTAACAAACCTAAACTTAGGTTGAAATCAGTGACGAGCTGGCACGTAGGTCGGGTCCAACACTAATAACTAATAGCAGTTCATAACAGTGTGAAGCAAGTACATAAAGAAGTAGCTCCGAGATAGAATGCTCAGCCTTTTCATATTTTTCCTAAAATAGTTCCGCCTTTCAAGAATATCAGCGAAAAACCCAAATTCTTTACCAATAATATCATGAAATATGAGATAGTTTGTAAACTGTATTTCTTTTTCAAAAAAACCCTTTTACACAAAAAATAAGTTGTTTCATTTTTTTTCTCTCCAGATAGCAGGTGTGAGATACCTCTCTATGACCGCATATCGATGTGTGTAAGAATGTTATGAATGATGTGACACCGTACTGTATGAGGAAAATGTGTCTCTATGCCACATATATATGTCACTGCCATGTATCTCAAAGATGAATCATGTACTCACACTCTCAGAGTACTCAACCTCACGACATCCCACTCAACCACTCGGTACTATATATGGCCCATACGGCCCAGGAAAATCTATCCCGGAACATATATACAACACTGACTATAAGTCGCCTAGTACCGAGGATAAAGGGTAATCCAACCCTATGGAGAAATTCATCTCCAGGTATCAAGTACTTTGGACAAATCCATGCATAGGGAAATCCATCCCTCAATAATTTATAAGTGCTCAACCACCCGGTACAATATATGGCCCATGTGGCCCAGGAAAATCCATCCTGGAACATACTCAACAATGATTGTACGTCACTCGGTACCGAGGAAAAAGGGGAATCCATCCCTGTGGAGAAATCCATCTCTATATATCAATACTTGTCCAGGGAAATCCATCCCTCAATAATATCATCCGCGCTCACTAGGGGTGTGTTACGGACTTCGGAGGGGCTTCTACAGCCCAAGCGCTATCATAATCATCAATNNCTTGACCCCTGTTATTTTGAGGTCATATCTAGTATTCAGAGTTTGCCTCGATTTGGTACCGCTCTCGCGGCCCGCACCGAAACAGTGCTTTACCCCTAGATGTCCAGTCAACTGCTGCGCCTCAACGCATTTCGGGGAGAACCAGCTAGCTCTGGGTTCGAGTGGCATTTCACCCCTAACCACAACTCATCCGCTGATTCTTCAACATCAGTCGGTTCGGACCTCCACTTAGTTTCACCCAAGCTTCATCCTGGTCATGGATAGATCACCCAGGTTCGGGTCCATAAGCTAATATATGATATGAATGCATGAATGCGATTGAGTACGAAATATCAATGAAATCAATGAGGTGACAGAAAGAAACGACAATTATGGGTCCCAACAATATCACCATAAAGCCTAAACATGATATCTAGCATGATGTACCGCTCATTTACTTTATCACATGGTGAAAACACAAATATCAACAAAAATAGGGCCACTATTCAATGCCCCAGGGAATAACAGAGTCACAATTCACAGGGTGCATGCCCACACGCCCGTCACCTAGCATGTGCGTCACCTCAACACCAATCACATAGCACATAATTCGGGGTTTTATACCCTCAGCACTAAGTTTAGAAGAGTAACTTATCTTAAGCAAGCCAATTCCGACACCGAGCAAGCCAAGCAATGCTAAGAATGCCATCACGCGCGTAGCGACCTCCGAACGGCTCAAAACTAGCCAAAAGAAACTCAAATAGATCAGATAAAGCCCAAGAAAGCAATTACAATTGATAAAGATCAAATTCTACATCAAGTCCCAAATCCGGCCAAAAATCACACACAGGCCCACGCCTCGAAACTCGACAAAACTCACAAAATCCGATAACCCATTCAATTAAGAGTCCAATCATACTAGTTTCACTTAAATCTGACTCCAAATCAGTGTCCAAAACTCAAAAATTCATATTATAAATCTTTAGGCCAAAACCCCTAATTACCTCTTTAAAATTCATCAACCAAAAGCTAAAATCGAAGATAGATTCATGGAATACAACCAAAACCGAGTTGAGAACACTTACCCCAATCCTTGTAATGAAATTTGCTCCAAATATTGCTCCATTCAGATGTCCATAGCTCAATATGTGATAAAAATGACCAACCCTCGAACTTATAACAGTCTACCCAGAAATTCCGCATTTTCGAACAATTAACCGCATTTGCGGTGTCGCAGAAGCGCCTAAAACATCGCTTCTGCGGTAAAACACTAAAATTGGGTTGCCTCTTCTGCGATCCATACCACGCATCTGCGCAACCACAGGTGCGGAAAAGCCCATCCCACATGTGAAAGATCCGTTTCTGCGCCAAAAATCCTGCTTTTGCGACCACGCTAGTGCGCGAGAATCTTCGCACCTGCGAATCCAGTTCACCAGGCCAAACTTTGCTTCTGCGATCAACTTTCTGCATCTGCGTGCATTCTTCCGCAGATGCGGAAACACCAGAACTAGCAGCCTTCAGTAATGCAACATGAAATGAAAATGATCTGAGCCTCGTCCGAAACTCACCCGAGCCACTCGGGACCCCGACCAAATATACCAACAAGTCCCATAACGTAGCACGGACCTACTAGAGGCCTCAAAATACACATATCAACATCGAAACAACGAATCATACCTCAATTCGAAATCATTGAACTTTGAAACTTCACACTTCCATAACTGGTGCCGAAAGCTATCAAATCATGTCCGATTGACCTAATATTTTGCACACAAGTTACATTTTTCATTACGGACCTGCTCCAACTTCCTAAATCAGAATCCGACCCCGATATCAAAAATTCCACTCCCGGTCAAACTTTCCAAAAATTTCAATTTTTGCCATTTCAAGCTAAATTCCACTATGGACCTATAAATCACGATCCGGACGCACTCCTATGTCCAAAATCACCCAACAGAGCTAACAGAACCATCAAAAATCCAATCCGAGGTCAAATCCTAAAAAGTCAAGACTTGGTCAAACCCTTTCATATTAGAGCTTCAAATTGGGAATCATCCTTCCAAATCGATTCTGAATAACCTGAAAACCAAAACCGATGATACACATAAGTCATAATACATCATACGGGGCTACTCATGCCCTCAAAAAACTGAGCGAAATGCAAATACTCAAAACGACTGGTCGGGTCGTTACAATTATGCATGTGATTTGTGGTGGTACGTGCGAGGCTTGATGGTCGCCGTAATTGATTTTATTCAGATGCATTCGAGTATTATTCCATTTAATGTATAGATGGATCCCGGAAGAGTAATGGTGGTTTAGACCGCTACTTGAGGATTGTATTTTCTACGGTTATGGGAATTTAGTCACGTGTTGCAACGGTTCTCTGGAAATGAGTTAAGTGAAAGATTTATACATGATGAGGTGTATATCCTATTGGCATGTTAGGTGCAGTGAGCGGCATGGAAATTGGGAGTTGAGGATCATGGTTACAGTTCGATGTTGACAAGAATGTCACGAGCTCGGATGAGCAGAGAAGAATTCAGATGTTAGAGTAAGCTGTTATTATTTTCAGCATCACTTGAGATCGGTGTCACGTGTGAAAGGCTTTGTGTACTGATTTGTAGATCCTTGATTCGCTTCACAACATTAGTATGACCGGTGGTATGGATATGCAGACTTGTTACCTAGTGCGGAAGGTTGTGGGAGCGTATCCCACAAGAAGATTGTATAAGTGTGACATGTAGTCACTTGAGGGATTAAAGATGGAATTCATGTATGGAGATTGTGTTACTATATCTAATGTGAGAGTTTAGGTCTGGAAGGAGCTCTATTCATTTGGTTGTAAACTATGGAAGTTTGTTCCAGATTTGACGATTGTTCTTGTGTGTCATGGGAAAAAGGTTATTGTGGATCCTTGAAAGGTTATTATCCCATTATTGTACTATCTGAATCGGCTTAAGGTCTGTGGATGGATCTAAATGTGAGTGTGTTCTCTATATCGAGCCGGATATGTTCATTTCAGCATAGCGTTGCTTACGGAGGAGTCTTTGGGCTTTGAATGTTATTTCTATAGTCATCCATTCCATGTAATTTCTATTGTACCATGTGGTTTGTGAGACGGTATGATTCTTTGCACTCGTATTGAGATCCCATGCAGCTGTGTTGTGAGAGTAGGATGGCTCTCGAGATGCAGGTTATTAATTACACCTTAGTTGTGCCTGAGTTTTGTAGCATATGGCTCTATCTGTCTCCCCAGGATTTTATTTTTGCACTTGGTGTGCTCGTGGTCGATATTTGGGTATTTCGTAGGTATAAGCATTTTGGTTTGATGGGCACTTCCCTATTTGTTTCCATGTATAGATCGGGTGGCACGCCGCCACGGGTATACTATTTGGATTGGGTTACACTCTGCACTAGCATTATGTTAAGCACGGTTCCTTATATCTATCTGTGTGTCCTGTTTCTTGCCTCCGAGAAAGGCTCATAGTATTTGATGGCCGTTTTTAGTCGTTACGCGGGCTGTGTAGTTTTATTCCAGAGCTCGTTCGTCCTTATGTGTCATATTCAAGTTGTGGCTAGTTGGCATATTGATGGCGTCATGTGAGGTCTTATATAGTGTTTGTGGTAGCTTATTGTCGGAACGACTTGTACTGGGTGAGACGAGATTAGTGGACCTGGGATCAGTGCGATTCGATTTGTATGAAGCATATTAAAGAGCAAATATCGTTATTTGGTTCATAATGAGGTACTGGTTTTTGTCAGGAGGAGAGACTCAATGATTAGTGGACTCGGCAGTTGGTTATGAATTTCTACACATCTCTTCCGTTGTGGCAGCATTGCAAGGGTTGGAACATGATTTATATGTGTCATGAGGTGTGTTGTGGGCATCAGATTCGTGGAATTTCGGCTATTGTTATTAGAGAATATTATTATGGCTATGTGGATTATGCAGTGCAGGGTGTAAATTCGGTAAAGGTTTACAATCATGTTTGGTACAGTGTGTAGTAATCGATAACATGTTCATATGTTGGAAACATGCCTGGTGGAGAATTCCGGATGTTGGAATTTGGCTCTAAGGCTTATTTGACTAAATAAAACGGAGTATCTTCAGAATGGCTCGAGCCAATACGCTCAATTTGGTTGTGATGGCACGGGTAGGTGCTCAAGGGGTTAAACAGTAATTTCGGACAACTCTAGAGCAGTTCTTAGAACATTTGCGAACAAACGTATATTAAAGTAGGATAGAATGTAATGACCCAACCGGTCGTTTTGAGCTCTAGCGAGTCATTCGGCGATTTTAGGCCATGAATAGCTTCACTACAGGTATTATGACTTGTACGTGTGGTCGGAATTGAATTTCGGGAAGTTCGAAGTTGATTTGGAAAGAAGAAAATTCAAATTTCGGAAGCTTAAAGTTGGAGGAATTGACTACATTTGACTTTTGAGTAAACGACCTCGGAATCGGGATTTGAAGGTTCCAACAGGTTTGTATGATGATTTTGGACTTGGGCATATGTCCGGATGACCTGGACACGTTTCGGCGCCTATTGTGGAAAGTTGGCATTTTGGAACGATTTCATAAATTTGGGTTGAAGTGCATTTCAATGTTATCAATGTCCGTTTGGGATTTCGAGTCTGGGAATAGCTTTGTATGGTGATTTTGGTCTTAGGAGCGCGTCCGGATATGGATTTGGAGGTCCGGAGGTCATTTCGGGGTCATTTGGCAAAAGTTGGAAATTTGAAGGTTTTTGGAAAGTTTGACCGGGAGTGGACATTTTGATATCCGGGTCGGATTCTAATTCCGGAAGTTGGAGTAGATCCGCAATGTCGAATGTGACGTGTGATAAATTTGAGGTCAATCGGACGTGATTTGATAGGTTTCGGTTCCGAATGTAGAAGTTTGAAGTTCTAAAGTTCATTAAGCTTGAATTGGGATGTGATTCATGATTTCGATGTTATTTGGTGTGGTTTGAGGCCTCGAGCAAGTTCGTATTCTAGTTTGAGACGTGTTTGTATATTTGGTTAAGGTTCTGAGGGCCTCGGGTAGATCCCGGATGATTAACGGAGCAAGTTTTGGACTATGGGAATGTTGACGCAACTGGTATCTGGTGTAACCGCACCTGCGAGGTTTTGGTGTGCCGAGCCGCAGAAGCGGCCAAGAGGGGCGCAAAAGTGGAATTTGCTGGGACCAAATATGCGGTCAAGTTCCTCAGAAGCAGGATCGCACCTTCGCACGAAGAGCCGCAGAAGCGAAGGCGTAGAAGCGCTACTTGGCCGCAGGTGCGTAGATTGAGGGACCTGAAGGAGGACCACAGAAGTGGTATTTTGGGGCGCACCTGCGGAACAGCAGAAGCGGTCAACTGACCGCAGGTGCGAGATGTCGCTGGGCAGAAGGGTTCTTTAAGAACGGGAATTTTTCCCGTTTTCTTCAATTCTCTCTTGGTTGGGCGATTTTTGGAGAGCTTCAAGTGGTGGTTTTCATCATCTATGTCAAGGTGAGTTATTCCCACCTATTGCAAGTTAAATACTTGGATTATACATAGATTTTATCATGAAAATTCATGGAAATTTGTATAAATGGTGAGATTTTGAAAGAAACCTAGAAAATTGGTATTTTTAGATTTTGACCACGAATTTGGGCATGGAATTGAGAATAAATTATATATTTGAGTTCGTGAGGTTATGGGTAATGTTTATCTTCGAAAAATTTTAGAATCCGGGCACGTGGGCCCGAGGGTTGATTTATATCGACTTTTCGAGCGAAGTTGGGAATTGTTTAAATTGATGAATTATGGGTATCAGAACACGTATTGATTTGTTTGCACATTGATTGCGTGGTTTTGTACCGTCAAGCTTTGGTTTAAGGTGTTAGAGTGGCGTCGGAGCTAGTTATGGAACTTCGGAATGAGGTAATCTTTTTTCTAACCTTGTATGAGGGAATTAACCCCATAGGTGAATTGAATTAATATATACTTCTATTTGTGGGGGGCTACGTACGCACGAGGTGACGAGAGTCTGTATGTGGCTACTAATTATGCTTACGTCCGGGTAGTTTTAGGTTTATACCATGCCTTATTGATACCGTTATTAGATTATATTTATTATTTTCCTTGAAAAGTGTTGAGATCGAGGATTTCGAGATTTAAAAAGTTTTCATTTGGATTTCTTACTTTTGAAAAGAATTGAGGAATATTATAATAACTTTGATAAATCTATGTTTAACCGCGTCACAAGTATATTCACAAGCGGGGTAAATTTTTACTACTCTCATGAGAGCGGGCCGTTCGCCTCAGCATGTTAATAAATGCATCTATGGTTCGTGACGTTCGACCCTCGGCAGTGCACAATTTAAATATTTTATGTTAGATCGTGCCGTACGACCTCGGCATGACTTGCGCATGATAATCTCTTTGGAACTAATAATAATTGACATTGCTTCATTAGCTTGAGATATAAATTGTTAAATGTTGAAAAATAAATTTGGAAATTTCTATTAGTAAAGGATTTGTTTATTAATTTCGGTTATTGAGTTCTCAGCTATATTATGTACTCCACGCTTAATTATATGATAACGATATTTTATTATTAGCCCATAGTAAGTGTCGAAGTCAACCCCTTATTACTACTTCTTCGAGGTTAGACTAGATACTTACTGGGTACGCGTTGATTTACGTACTCATACTACATTTGCTGCACATTTTGTGCAGGTACATATATGTCTAGTGGCATTATGGGCGCAGAGGCGCGATTATTGCGGGTACTTAGGTGAAATGCATCCCATGTTACGAGTCCGCAGCACACAGAGCCTCCATCATAGTTATCTACACTCTCCTATCTAATTGTATTCCAAACAGATGTGGTATCTTACTATATATCCTAAATGATGCTCATGCACTTGTAACATTGGGTTTTGGGTGTACTTATGGGTTGTTCAGTATCGTAGTTATGAAAATATTATCTTTTACTCTGTAAATTTTATCTCTTATTATTAAATTGAAGGAAATTTTGATTTTAAAAATACTAAAATGAGTAATTAAGTTAATCAATTATTGTTGGCTTGCCTGACAGCGGTGTTAGGCGCCATCACGGCCTTTAATGGACTTTGGGTCGTGACATATACTCTTACCGTTAATAAAACTTTTTAAAAATACCCTCCACATAACGGAAATCCATAAGATTAAAAACAATCGTTTTAAAAAAGTTCATTAACCCATAACCATTTAAACCCATCATATAAAATAAAGGAACCTAGATTTCTGAGACTTCTTAACACATTTTATTCATTTAGAGAGAGATCGAGAATGATGGTGGCAATAGGATTAGTAAGAACTTATATTATTGGTTCTTAGTTGTTCATGGCGGCATTAGGATGTCATGTTATTACTTTCAGTTGTATTCTTTTCTTTTTTGCGGTTATAATATGGTATTTCTTTGTCTATTGTAATGCACACTTGACATTTTATGTTGGTAACAACTGATATGCACTTTAATAATACTGTACTTGGTTAATACATAAATTTAGTGCACATATGTTGTTAAGTTACTTTCGAGCTTGTTGTATACTTTCTTTCATTCTTGATGAATTTCCTAATATTATTTCTTAATATTAAATTGAATATCCTCTAATTATTTTTTAATTTTATTCATTAAAAGTTCAATTATTACTAAGAGTTATGAGTACCCCATCCCATAGCTTGGAATCTAACTTTGTATTTTAAGGCGTGATTTGACGATAATTACTTGTTACCCAAGTGCTTAAAGTAGAATAAGAAAATTATGGTGCGTGAATGCTCATCAACAAACGCTTTACGGTTGGAGGAAGAAATACCTTGGTAGCTGTCTTAAGACTTCAGAACTGTCAGTTTAATAAGATGTTATAAACATTCCAGTCATGGTGGAAAGAAAATCTTGGTGAATGTTCGATACAGTTCGACATGGTGGAAAGAAACAAAGAGAGAAGCCAGAAAAAAAAAAATTGGAAAAGTAGAATATAATAAATATACAATAAAGATATTAAAGGATTGGAATTTAATATAGAAATAAATATATGATTGTCGGTGATTTTTATATCTTTCACTTCTGGAGCTCAATAAGTGACTACGAAGGAGATGATGAGTTCAACGGGTTATTGATGGGTTTGTAAAAATCGGTCTTTTTGTAAGAACGTTCTTAAAAAGTTTGGTTAACAGCTAGAATAGATGTAGCCCAATAGTATAACGGAGGGTAAATGTGAATAATATATCAAAGTAGAGGGGTATATACGGCTCTTTTCCCGTTTTTTAAAGGTTCTTTGCCTACTCGTTTTTCTAAATGGATTCATGCAATAAATTCATATTAGATTAAACTGTGAATGTAGTTTAAATAGAAAAAAGAGAGGAAAAGATCGAGTTATTCAAATAATTAGTGTTCTATATGGGAAATACATTTATTGGTTATATTAGCAGACAATATGTGAAGGCTACATTAGCGTGAGTAGCAAGTCATCCAAATACCATTAGGAATGTAGTCAGAAAAAGGATTCTATATTCTAAACCATGCATATTTAACGGTGAGTTGTTCAAAATCGAATTACTATAATTATGTCCTCTTTAGGTCTGGAATTATATCTAATATTACAATTATATCCAACATTATATTGCTTAGCTAAATAGGTATATTATAATTTCACTTGAACACAGTTATTGTTTCGGATGAATTCATATTATGAGGCGGATAATAATTTTTAAGGTTTTACTTGAACTCTACAAATAATGAAGTACTTTTGTGTTCTAGCACATTAATATTATAGAGATATCTCTAGTTATTAAAGGACGTAAAAGTCTATCAATATTTGGAGAATATTATGGTCGTTCAACATTTAACGGAGAACATAGATTGGCGATGGCAGTAATAGCTCCACAAAGTGTGGAACATTAATCTTGGCTATATATTACTCATGCGCGGTGGCTAATGTTGTTGAGTGGATCCCGTGTGGCCAAAAATAGAAAGCTTCTTATACTAATGGTTTGGCGTAAAATTTGACACCTTAGGGATATATGTCCTGCAAGTGCATGTAGCAAACAAAAGCATCATGGGACATTAATATGGATAATTTTTTGTTCTAATTTCATCTCTATATATAATTAGCTGCACATGCTTCATTTTTGTACGTTACACCTTATAACCTTCACTTCTCTAGTGTTGAAGGGAAGAATTGGAGAGACACAAGCTATATCAAAACATCTACGGAACTACTAAAAGTATTGAATATAATCTGGAGTCTTGAATAACAACGTTAACACACATCCAACAAGCTAGCTAAGTCACTTGTAAAAGCATTAGAGAAAAAACAAACAGTCTCAACAGCTTCTGGAAGTCCTTTGCGATGAGTTAGATTGGGCCATAAAAGATTATGAACTGAAATCGCATATATTCCATATATATATATATATTTTAAAAATCGCATACTTTCCACCTGAAAACAGAAGATCATGTATGTTGCTATTTTAGATTAGGCCTTCCTTTCGACTGGTGGATGTTTATGTACCTTTTTATTCATGGGGATGCTGGTAACGATTGGTCTGCTTTGTTGCTCTTCTTATATTCACTTACTCTGAAAAGCAGACGCTTAAAAATCACAAGTTCCCATCTAAACGAAGGTTATATTGAGCAAATCTTCTTCGGTTTTGGATGCAAAATCTGAAGAATACTTTATATGGTACCAAAATTTCTCCCTCAAGTCTCCGTCATAGCTTGCTTTTAGGACAACCGAAAGACATAAGATTGTTGTTTCTCCTTTGGGTTCCCTTGTATAATTGTTAAGGTTTTCTCATCCAAATCTATCACAGCTGTGCACAGTGTGTATAGCAATGGACCTGAAATGAGGTTAGAGACCATCCTTTCATTAAAATAGTAAGAAGTATCAATTTAGGAATCAATATGTGCTACATTTTTCATCAACTACCTGTCATGTAAATGGGATACTTCTCAGCATTCCTGTCCCCAAGAAGTGCTAACAAATCATTTTTTGATTCCTTCGGCAGAGAAGATGCTCTTGTTTGCCTGCTCAAGGAGTTCTCATCTTGTGCCTTCGTTAGCAAAAATATAGACAGGTTAAATTTCTACGAATCTGGTCCTCGCTGTTTGTTGCATTGTTGGAAGTATGGTGTGGTTACCTGTTTTACTTGAAGGTGCAAATACATGTTGGCATGGAAGAATGGAGTTTCTCCGATTTCATGAACTGAAATTCGATTTCTTGAAGCAGTTTCAACGTTCAAAATCCTCCGAGCTCTTGTGTCTATCAAGTTATAGCTGTGCCCTACTGAAGCTGCTGACGAATAGATCCTCTGAAATCGCACAACGATGAACATGATAACCAGTTACTATCTTGTGACATGTAAGAAAATGAACTTTGACCTAACTCAGGGGAAATTAGAATTGTCCAAAACAATTCAAGAAAACAAGTTCTCATTTAGTCGTTCAAAGTGTGACATATAACACCCTCCCCCCCCCCCCCCCACGCAACTGGATATTTGGAGCATCAACAACATAATATAGGGTCTCAAGATTGGGCATGTCAAGAATTGGAATGAGTCAGGTTGCGAAACTATGTTAAGAAAATGGACATTGGACTCAATAACAGTCCAAGTCCATATTAGTAGACAAAGGCTCATTCACTTAACCAATGCGGTAACGCGAATCAAAAGAGTAAAAAACTAAAAAAGAAAATTTAGAGCTTACAGCCAGAGCATCCTCAATGCTATTTGCTTCAAGCAGGTCTCTGGACACGAAGTTTCTGCCAATGGCACCAGCTACTATCTCCTCCTCACATGGTGGTACTGAGTTTAAAGTAAATGCCTATAATCGATAACGCACGTATAAATACAGTCTGAATTAGATTATCAACGAATAGTTGACAAGAGAATATATCGAAATACACTTATCAGTACCACTCCATGACTATTAAATCCAAAGGCACAACTTGGAAGTTCTCCAGCATATGTGTAAGCAGTGAATGATGTTCCACTAGACAATGTCACCTTAACCAAATAACTGCAATACAAGGAAAGAATTCCAAAAACACCAACAACATAACAAGGATTAATTTCTTGCTGTAGAAAGGAAAAACATAATTTACGTGTGTCCAACAAGAGCAACATTTGCATCCTCATTATGAGCAGCCACAGCCATGGAGTTGTTAACAACAAGAATAGATGAACAGTCAGCACTAATTTCATCTTCCTTGGGATTTCTTTCTGTCTTTGGAATGAATGGCAATATCTCTTTCCTAAAGTTCAATAGCAAAATCTGCACCAACCAAAACAAAGAAAGTAGTACCATCAGTTTGTTAATTTAGTACTACCTCAGTTCCAATTTGTTCAGTTATTTCCTTATTAGTTCATTGAAAAAGAAATACACATTTCTATATCTGAAAATAAATACTCCCTCAGTTTCAAAAAGATTGGCACTATTTACTTATTAGTCTGTTCCAAAAAGATTACAGCTTCCAATATTTTCTTAATAGAAAGCATTTATAGTTATATGCCAGATTTCAGACCACAAGTTTCAAAAATTTTACAGCCACACAAATATTATGGCTTATTTAAGATCACATATCTTAAAAATCTTTCTTTCTTTAATAAAATTTGTGACAAGCAAACTAAGACAATCTTTTTGAAACGTAAGGAGTAATTTTAAACTTCTCATTACTTGTATGAAGTGTTTATAGCCACACAAATTCTATGACATATTAAAGATCATAAGTTTCAAAAGTTTTATAGTCAAGCAAACATTATAACATGTTTAAGAACATAAGTTTCAAAAATTTTACAATTGGCTGTATTTAAAATTAAAAGATAAGTATAAAAGTTACTTCACATTGAGAAAGGGGACGCCACTTCCTTCAGCAATTCCTTTGAGTTCATTCCAGTAATGTGGAAACTTGCTCTGATTAGTTTCAGACAAAGCATGAATGAATGGCTGGGAATTTGAGAACTGAGCAAAAGGGAGGAGCTGGTTCTGAAGAATAAGGTCATTAGATAATCTACTGCGTATCTGTTTGGAGAATCTTTGGCCAATCAAGAAGCCAATTTGGAAAGCATCTTCACAAGGGCCAAATTCATACATCTCTAACTTGTTGGTTTCCATACTTGTGCTTCCCATGGTTAGTGTGTGTCTGTGTGTTTGACAAAGGACTAGTTTATGCTGATGGCGTCTTATCTTCAAGTCAATCATTTGCATGTACGAATGGTTTTTCTCTAGACACCTACTTTGTCCCTTTTCATATTTGAAATAAGGACCACTTGTAGAAATTCTATGACCATGTCCAAGCATTTTTTGGGGGAGTACCTGAGCATGCTGCAACAATTAATGGGAGAGAGTGTCACGCCCCAATCAAAACGAGGCTAATGGATAAAGGCACGAGCCACGATGCATCAAGTCATCTCATAGAGTTGGCCAAGCAAACAATGGGCTTTTGCCCATTTGTCCGTTCGGTTAAAACTAATTACATCCGCTAGTCAAATATACAAAAAGCACATAGAGTACTAATTGCATATACAATATGCAGATCCCGTGGCTATTATGACTACACTATGTATATGCGCAAACAATGGCATAGGTTGACAACTGCACATATGGGATCTTTACACAAATAGCCGGTTATATTTATTGTTTACTTTTCTAGCCATCTACATATACTATATATTGATTATACACATATAATACACAAATTATGCGCGTATTAAACCTTCACCGGCTATTTGGGTTAATTCTTTCATATATGAGCTTGTAAGTTAAGCTTAGGACTACCTGTCCTTAACTTTTGAACTTGTAACTCTAAGTTCAGGACTACATGTCCTTAACTTTTGAACTTGGGAAGTTCAGGACTACATGTCCTTAATTTCTATGCTTGTAAATCAAAGTTAAGGACTACTAGTCATTAATTTCTGTACATGTAACCCTAAGTTAAGGACCAAGTGTCCTTAATTTTTGAACTTCAAACTCTAAGTTCGAGACCAAGTGTCCTTAAATTATGAGCTTGTTATTGTAAGTTTAGGACTAGCTGTCCTTAACTTATGAGCTTATAAGTCTAAGTTAAGGAGTACCTTTCCTTAGTTTTTGAGCTTATAATTCTAAGATTAAGACTACCTCTCCTTAACTTTTGAACTTGTAACTCTAAGTTCAGGACATGTCCTTAACTTTTGAACTTGGAACTCGAAGTTCAGGACTACGTGTCCTTAATTTTTGTGCTTGTAACTTTAAGTTAGGGACTATATGTCCTTAATTTTTGTTCCTGTAACTCTAAGTTAAGGACCAAGTGTCCTTAATTTTTGAACTTCCAACTCTAACTTCAGGACCAAGTGTCCTTAAAGTATGAGCTTGTTACTGTAAGTTCGGGACTAGCTATCCTTAATTTATGAGCTTGTAAGTCTAAGTTAAGGACTACATGTCCTTAGTTTTTGAGCTTGTAAATCTAAGTTTAGGACTAGCTGTCCTTAACTTTTGAACTTGTAACTCTAAGTTCAAGACTACATGTTCTTATCTTTTTAACTTGGAACTCTAAGTTCAGGACTACATTATCTTCGTCTTCTTCACTTCCTCTCCATTCTTCACCAACAGTTTCCATCAAAATACGTCATTATTCGTCCCATTACACTCTCTTTATCCGAAAAAATACCAACAAGAACAGCTGTAACACAATCATCTGAGCTCACAAAATTATCAATCCGTAAAATTCCCGGCGATTATGGTCTTCCTTTAATTGGTCCATGTAAAGATCGACAATTATTTTTATAATCAAGCTAAAGAAGAATTCTTCAGATCAAGAATTCAAAAATACAAATCTAGTGTTTTTAAAACCAATATGCCACCGGGAAATTTCATTTCTTCCAATCCAAACGTTGTCGTTTTGCTCGACGGCAAGAGTTTTCCGATCCTTTTCGACATATTTGTAGAAATTGGACAGAACGGGAAAAAAGATAGAAGAAAGGGTAACACCGTCTTTCCATATTAATTTTAATAGAATAGTGGCTACTTTTGATCAGCATTAAAAATGCTAGATCAAAAGTAAATACCACTTTGAAAAGTGGCTACCCCACGCAATTTTTACCCATCAGAAGGTCACTGACTTTTTGGCCTAGAATGTCCCATGGGATTTATAAATATGGGGATTCTAAATAGGAAAATTACGAGTTATCCGCCTATAAGTAAATTGGTACAAAAATTGGTAAATTCATAAAATATTACTAATATTAGCCAAATGCTATCAATATTAGCCAAGTAGTTATTTGTAGCAAAAAAAAGGTCAAATTTTTCCTTGCTTTTGAGTAGGCGTTGTTGGAATAGATTGGGTACATCTTAACGAGTTTAAATCTCTGTTTTGGGATTATTAGTGGAGTTTTGAGGTGGTTTGAATTGAAAATTCGAAGTAGAATATGATGATATGTATATCATACTATGTATCATTTGTGTATCACATATATATCATGTATGTCAAATGTGTATTACATGTATATCCATGTATACACATGTGTGTGTGATATACGCGTGATACAAGTTTGATACATGTGTCGTAAAAGAATTTTTTAAACTCAATTTAACAACAAATTTTGATACCAAACCAGTCCAAATCACCTCCAATCTTGCTCTACTGCCTGATTTATATGTTTTCAACGAATTTCAACCGTACCCATAGAAAAAAATCCTTTGTTGCCTAATTATTTTAATACTGTATATCATTGGTAATGGATTTTGATTCCAAACTAGTCTAACTCACCTTCAAACTTCGTCAACATTTGTATATTGCCTTATCTATATATTTTCAACGAATCGCAACAATACCCATTGAAAAAAATATTTGTTTGCCTATGTTGTTTGGTTGTTGTATATCGTTAATAATACTTTTAACTATTTTAGATAACATGATGAAAATAGAGTCCGGAACCAAAGTGTGAATTTTTTTGGACTCAAACGACAAAAATAGGTGAAAAAACAACTGACTAATATTTTATATATAGCATGGTTATTCATCGCGCTATACTTTAACGACACGTTTTTCCGTTAAGGTATAGCGCGGTGAATAACCGCGCTATATTTAAACTCTAAATTGGCGGGAGGTATAGCGCATATGCAAGAGGCTAGCGCCTCCTATATATGCGCTATACCTATATAAAAAACGGGCTCGTCTCCTTCTCCGACCAGACAGAACCAGAAAGAAAAAACGATCCCCCCCCCCCATTTTTAACCAAAAAAAATTTCATTGGAGCCCACTCTTCCCCCAAAAATTACGTCTTCTCCGTATTTTAGCAAGTTAATACTGGATCCAAGGTGTTGTCGTGTAGTGTATCTCATCTATTGCTCGTTTTGGCTCACAAATCATCAATTTTTTTACATTCAAAAAACTTTAAATCGAGGTATTTCGACTTACTTTTTGGTAAAACTCATGTGTATAAAATGCTTATTAGTTGTTTTTCAACTGTAGTCTATATTTTCTTGTGATCATTTTTTGCTTTAATTAATTTGTTATTACTTATCCAGATTAGATTATTTATGTGCTAAAAAATTAGTAAAAAAGATATATTGTTATTTTATGAATAATTATTGTTATATGTGATTTTATTGTTGTACGTATATTAATATGTGACTTTTTTGTTGTTTAGTGCCCTTTAGTGTTATGTTGTGCCCTTAATTGTTATGCAGTGCCCTTTAGCGTAGTAAAACTGATAATAAATTTTAGCTTATGGTAGTTGACTTTGTTTATGTCCATTTAGAGTAGTGTTACTTAAACGCTCTTTAAGATTCCGTTGTGTAGAATAAAAACTACGTGCTCTCCGTAACAAACTCGCATAGAGTACTCAATTATGGATTTAATGTATCAGTAGATAATTATCAAATATTAGATAGGAATCATAAAATAATCATTTGTTGGAAAATTTGGGCAAAATATAAAAGTTAACAAACAAATCGTTACGAATGAAATAAATTCAATATTATTTAATATTAAATTTGTAGTATTTTTTTATATGACTAATTATTGAATATATCTTGATTACTTATGATATTTTAATATATAGTTCTATTATAATTCAAAAATATTTTAAAAAGATGATAGTTCAAACAAAACCATGCAGCATTTTAGTAGAAAAATATTGGAAACTAAGATATGCAATATTAATATAGAAAGTTTATCATCCTAAGTAATTGTTATATGAACAATTACTTAATTATCTTTTTCGTTATTGTTATTAACCATTTAATTCTCTGTTAACCCCAAAAATATCTGAAAAAAAGATGATAGTTCAAATACAAACCTCTCGAATTTTAGTCAACAAATGTAAGAAAATAACATAAAAACAACAATATAGAAAATTTGTCAAACTAAGTATTTTTATATGAATACTTATAAATTATATCATGTATATTTATGAAAATTAATTACTTAGTTCTATAGTACCCAAAAATAGCTGAGTAAGAAACAAACATATAAAGTAATAAACTAACATATAAAATAATAGTATTTAAAATGTATCAACCTAAGTAATAATATAGAAAAAATATCGATTAAATATTCATATAAAAGATATTGCAATATATTTAAAGATGTTAAACAATTAAATAGAAAAATACTTTAATTAATATTGTTCAATTTACAGATATCGTTATGGAGGTTACCCCTGTGCATCCCGGACCTACATCTCGAGAGCTACTATTGCTATAGGGCAACTATAGGTCGTCACATATTTGGAATGAGTGGTGCCTGTCCCAGACATTCCGCCCCAGATGTATAGACGATATGTAGGAGTTCATTAGGGACCACCCATTGCATCCCCATATAGTTAGATGCCTTCAAGGTACGGGTTTCTACAGGATCATAGAGGTCAGCCGGTTGCACTTCGAGTGGGCGTTGATCACGACTATGATAGAGGGCAGGCGACCGGAGACGCACACGTTTCATCTACCATCGCCGAGGCTACCATCACGCTTGAGGACGTGGAGGCTGTTTTTGGGCTGCCTGTTAATCGTATATCTATAGCTTACCCGCATGCTCTTAGAGATTATACAGGAGGGAATTACCTTCATATGTTGCCGCGGCTCAGGCTTCCAGCCAGCGAAGGCGACTGCATTGAGTGGGGCCAGTCAATTGCAGCTGACGCCCGCTCGGCAGCATCTAGTGGCGATGGACATGAAGATTACGGATGAATCACCACTAGAGGATATCGACCCGCACACGAGACTGTTGTTGCTGCTGATGTTTGGTGGTATACTGTTCCCGAACACTTCGGGAAACCTAGTCAGTTTGCGATCTCTACATCATCTTGAGCGGCTAGATGATTTATCTGGTTACAGCTGGGTGCAACTGTTCTAGGTTACCTGTATAGGCAGATGTGTCGAGCGTGCATAGGCACACAGAGAGACGTTGCCGGATTTTTACCGCTGCTGCAGGTGAAAACATAGTCAATTCTTTTCATGATTATAACACACATAGTAAAAATGCCTTAAATTTTACATCCATAATCTATATTAGGTTTGGGCCTGGGAGCAGTCCTTGCAATTCCAGCCACCTCCACCACCGATTGCTCCAGATGCACCACCTCCACTGTTTCTCCCTTTAGCTTGGAGGTGGGTTGATAGGCGAGGCTACGCCCGCGAGGTCGAGGCTCGACATCATCTCCCTTATTACATGTATTTGTTGGATTTACTTGAAGGCGCGCAGGTACATATATACTTAAGTTTACTTGGCCTGGCTTGATATGTGTTGCGTTTACTCACGATTCTTGTGTTTAATAAATAGTTCGTATGGAGGCCATACAACGACGCGCTCATAGTTGGTTTTCCAGATTATTGCTCCCGCAGTCGAGCTATATGGAGCTCTTCCGTCCCACTTATATGTCTCGATATAGTCTAGCATCATCATACCGAGCGAGTCCTTCGCCAGTTTGGTCGCCCGCAGCTTGTACCTATTCCGCCCACTTGGCACAGGACACATTACAAGCAGGATGATCGTTGCAAGGTTGAACAGACATAGTTGGACTAGCTAGAGGCCCAAATTGAGTTTTGGGATCAAAGGTATGGCCTAATTCCGCCATACGCTCCACCTGACCCCGCATGGAGGGCGAGCATGAGTACATGGATTGGTATCGCAATGTTACCCCACTTTTCATCGGGAATTCATCGCGCTGGTGGTCGCTACATTCCATACGCTGGGAGGCATGAGGCACTGGTATGGTATTTGTTAAACTTACTTATAACGTTACATTATCCTTCCATAATTAGTACTTTATATGTTATGCATGCTATTGGCTTACACCAGTTCTACCAGTTAGGACTGGAGATGCTACAATATACAGGCGAGGGAACAGTAGCTTTGCACGTGTTTGGCCGTCGGGTTACTGATCTTGCTGCAGACACATTGAGACGTGCCCGAGAGGATGGGCGCTTAGGATACGAGGTTGCTTATGTACCGCCCGAGAAGTACCATCATGTACACCAGTGCAGCCTGAACTTGGTTGATGTGGCAGGCATGGCCAGATAGGAAGGGGTGGCCTTCATGGTCGTGGTGGTCGGCGAGGACGAGGTCCCCAGCAAGGGGGCGTTGAGGCACCGTGGAGGATATTAGAGATGATCACCCGGGTGAACACTCTGAGCCACACGATGCTCCTTATGATATGCCGTCATTAAGTCTTCAGCTGTCACCGGGGACCTCGCAGGTGACCCCGTCAGGTCAATTTGATCGCGGGCAAGACCATTACACGGCAGGAGTGGGATCAGTATTTTCCTGATCGTCCAGAGCCATCGACGGTTTCTGAGGATCGTCCGATACGAGAGGTGCATAGTGGGAGACAACTGAGTTATGGCTCATCATCGAGGGCTGCTGAGGATCTTTCACATACTTCATCTAGTCCAGTGCAATTTGTTTTTATCTTATAGATTACTTAGTAATAGCTAAAGTGTTTATATTTTTTAAAGGATTTTTTCATCACCTGTCACGGAGGCCACATTAACGATACTGACTTGCCAGAGATGTATGAACTTATTGAGGAGAATGCTAAGACCATGGTATGACCATTAAAAATTTTTGCCAACACGGACAGGATTTTATATTTCATATACTAAAATATCTTATTATTTTGTAGGTTATTGTTGGCCCAACGACAGCTTCTACTGAGCCTGCCAGCCTTACTGTCGATCATGATGCAGCGCATCCTCCGATAAAGAGGCGACGTGATGAGGATGATCCTGATGCGTAGCCGGGCGGGATGTGATGTGCATCAGGACAGCCAATAATTTAAAGCATACAGGCTGTGGGACTCATTAATATGTATTCTTAGTTATATATATGACATTATAAATATATAATAGTAAAATTATTTATGTTTTACATAATTTGCGCATGTGTCTTTGCTTTTTTGGTTTATTTATCAGTTTAACAATATAACACAAAAAAAAAAGGCAGCTTAACATAAATTTAAATTCGTTACCAATTAAAGATAATACATGACACGTACAACATAAAAATAAAATACTACACTAAACACGTCCATGTGTTTGTTTAGTCAGTATCGCCCATTATTTTATGCTTCAACCACTTAAATTTCTTTTCCAACCGATTTTTTCTCCTTCTGCCTCTTTTAGTTTCTCCTTCACTACTGCAAGTTGTTCTTGTAGTTTAAAGATCTGGATTTCGTATTCACCAGTCAGATTCCAAATGTTTAGCAAACATGATTTGTAGTATTCCTGGTTAATGGGTTCATCATACCATTCTTCAAAATCACATTGATTTTCGTCCTACCAATGGGGATGATAACACAAGACTATTAATTAACATGTTATATAAAAACTATTAACAAATATTTTTTCCAAAAATAATAACTTACAACTTGTTTACACATCCAACGTCTGCGCCCCAGGTTGCAATTTGACCAACATGGCTTCAAAATCGCACGTTTTCCACAGTAACACCTTGGTGCGTCATTGCGCCCAGACATGTCGTAATGCTCAAAAATGAAAAATTAATGGTTGTTCTATTTGTTTTGTTACAATGCAAATAATAACTAAAATGAGTGAGGTTTTTATAGGAAGTTAAGAGTGCTTTTAGGTTACATAATGCATATTGGTGTCGCGCTATGTTACGCGTGCTATTGATTCTTTAGGGTACAAATGGGTGCACCTTTTCAGATCGACGGCTTTTCCAGGTTGACAGCTTTTTCAGGTCGACATGGCAATACACATAATGCAGATTGGTGATGCGCTATGTTACACGTGATAATGATTCTTTAGGGTACAAGTGGGTGCAACTTTTCAGGTCGACAGCTTTTTCAGCTGGACAGCTTTTTCAGGTCAACATGACAATACACATAACATGTTACGACCCAAAATCGATTAAAGGTCGTGATGGCGCCGGACACCACTGTCAGGCAAGCCAACACCAAATAGTCAATTAAATTCTCATTTTTATATTTTGAAATCATAAATTTCCTTCAATTTAACTAATAAAAGATGAACTTTGCAGAATAAATAATATTGTTTTCCAATTGCAATACTGAATATCCCATAATCATCCCAGAACCCGGTGTCACAAGTGCATGAGCATTTATTAGGAAGTGAAATAAAATATAAAAACTGTCCGGAATACAAATTTGGACAGAAAAGAAAATAGAAGTACCCTGAAGAAACGGCGCCGATCCAACATAAAAGTACATTGTGCACTGCCGAGGGTCGAACGACGCGAACCATAGATGCATCTAATTACCCCGCTCGCGAATCATATGTGCGACACGGTCAAACATAAAATTAAGAAATTACCCCGCTCATGGATCATACTTAAGACGCGGTCAAATATAAATTTAAGAAATTACCCCGCTCGCGCATCATACTTGCGACGCGGTCAAATATAAATTTATCATTAAATCATTACTCTTTCTTGATTCTTTTCAAAAAGAAAATTCAAATTGAAGCTTTTAAATCCTGAAAATCCTCAACTTAGTTCCATTTGATACAATTAACAAATCTAATCAAGTACGGTGTCCACAAAGCATGGTGTGAACCTAAAACTACTCGGACATAAACAGGAATAGTAGCTACGTACGGACTCTCGTCACCTCGTGCGTTCGTAGCCCCCACAAATAGAAGCACATATTGAATTATTTAACCTATGGGGTAAATTCCCTCTTACAAGGTTAGAAAAGAGACTTACCTTGCTCTGAAGTTTCCATAACCTGCTCCCAAGTCATTCAAGCAACTCAAATCGATGCCCAACACTCCAAACCTAGTCAATAAATGAACAAATCCATAAATATATACTCACATACTAATTATAACCCTATTTACAACAAATTTCCAATTCCGTTCGGAAAGTCGATAAAAATCACCCTCGGGCCCACATGCCCGGATTCCAAAAATTTTTGAAAATAAACTTTACCCATAACACCACGAACTCAAATATATAACTTATTCGAAATTCCATGTCCAATTTAGTTGTCAAAATCCAAGAATATAAATTTCTAGGTTTTTCTTCAAAGCCCCGAATTTCTACCAATTTCCATGCTTAAATCCGTGTATAAATCATGCATTTAACTTGCAATAGGTGAGAATCACAAACCTTCATGTAGATGAAGAAGATGGAGCTCCAAAATCGCTCCAAGACCGGCTCCCATGGAGGAAATAAAGTGAAAAGGAGCCAAACACTTGTTTTAAACAGACAAGCTGCCCAGTTGCACTTCCGCATCGCACCTGCAGCCCTCTTCACGCAGGTGCAGTTACACCAGATGCCCAGCTGCTTCAGCTCTTTCTCCCAACTTAAATTCGATCCGTTAACCACCCGGAATCCACCTAAGGCCCCCGGGACCCCGTCCAATCACACCAACCAGTCCTAAAACACATTACAAACTTAGTCGAAACTTCAAATCACATCAAACATCGTTAAAATCATGAATCACACTCCAATTCAAGCTTAATGAACTTTAGAACTTCGAACGTCTACATTCTATGCCGAGATCTATCAAATCACGTCCGATTGACCTCAAATTTTGCGCACAAGTAATAATCAACATTACGGACCTACTCCAACTTTAGAAATCGAAATCCGACCCCGATATCAGAAAGTCGACTTCCGATCAAACTTCTCAAAAACCTTCAAATTACTAACTTTCGCCAAATGATCCCAAAATGACGTAGGGACCTCCGAATCCACTTCCGGACGCGCTCCCAGTACCAGAGTAACCATACGGAGCTATTCCTAAACTCGGAATACCCAAAAAACATCGATAACATTGAAGTGCACTTTAACCCTAATTTATGAAATTCTTCCATAATGCTAACTTCCACAATACGCGCAGGAACGCTCCCGGATCATCCAAAACCCGATCTGGACATATGACCAAGTCTGAAATCATCATACGAACCCGTTGGAACCTTCAAATCTCAATTCAGAGGTCGTTTTATTTAAAAATCCAATCTTAGTCAATTCTTCCAACTTAAAGCTTTAGAAACGAGAATTTTCTTTCCAATTGAACTCCGAACTTCCCGGAATTCAATTCCGACCACGCGTACAAGTCGTAATACTTGAAGTGAAGGTGCTCATGGCCTCAAATGCTGAACGATGCGCTAGATCTCAGAACGATCGATCGGGTCGTTACATTCTCTCCGACTTAAACATATGTTCATCCTCGAACGTGCTAAGAGTTGCTCTGGAGTTGTCTGAAATAACTGTTTAACACCTTGTGCACCAACCCGTGCTATCATAACTCAGTTGAGCACATTAGCTCGAGCTAATCTTAATATTTTCCTTTTACTAAGCCAGATAGGCCTTAAAGCCCAATTCCAACATTCGCAATTCTCTGTCAGGCCTGTTTCCATCATACGAACACCGTATCAATCACTACACGATGCACGAATACATGATTGTATACCTTTGCTGAATCCATATTATGCACTGCATAACTTAATTGACCATAATAACATCCTCTGATAACAACAGCTGAAATTTCACGAATCCGATGCTCACAATGCACCTCATGACATATATAAGTCTTACTTCAACTCTGGCAATACCCCCACGACGGAAAAGATGTGTGGAAATTCATAACCAACTACCAAGTCAACAAACCATTGAATCTCTCCTCTTAACTAGAATCATAACCCCACTACGAACCAGATAATGGTATTTGCTCTTCAATATGCTTCATATAATCTGATCGCGCTGATCCCAGATCCAATAATCTCGTCTCACCTAGTACGAGCTTCTCAGGAAAAAAGCCACATTTGACACGACCAAAGGTCTCACATGATGTCACAATGTGCCAACGGGCTACCAACTCGAATGTGATACATTAGGAAAACAAGAAAAGACTACTCAACCTACGTAACTAATTAGACAACTGAAAAGGTGTTATGAACCTCCCTCAGAAAATGGAAAACAAAACACACAAAAATAGTTATAGGTGACTGTACTCAACAACACACTGTTGCGGTGTGCAACTCGATCCAAACAATATAACCGTAGCAGCGCGCCACCCGATCCACACACAAAATCTACATAAGGACATACTTAACGAGCTAGAATGCTCATCAGTACAAAATACCCGAATATCGGCCACAAGCACGCCAAGTGCATAATACCATCCCTAGGGAGACAGATAGCACCATACGCTACAGAACTCAAGCACAACTAAAGTGCCATATATGATCTTAATCTCGAGAGTCATCCTGCTCACATAACACCATCGCTACGCGAAACCTCAACACATATGAAATCATCAAGTTGTTTCAACACTCACACGACAAAATATAGTATTACATGAAATATCCAGTGACGAAATAACATCCAACATCCGAATACTCCTCCACAAGGAGCGTTATGCTAAAATGAACACATCCGGCCCGATATAGAGCCCACATTCATAACTAGATCCATCCACGGACCTCAAGTCGATTCTGACCATACCGCACTGGGCTAATAACCTTTCAAGGATCCAGTGTAACCCTTTTTCCCATGACACACAAGAATAGCCGCCAAATCCTGAACAAACATCCTCAGTTCACAACCAAATGAACCGAGCTCCCTTCAGGCATAAATTCTCACATCAACGATAGTACCACAATCTCCATACTTGGTTTCCATCTTTAATCATTTAAGTGACTACCTGTCACACTTATGCAATCTTTCCGTGGGACACGCTCCCCCGACCTTCCGCACCAGACAACGAGCTTGCACATCCATACTACCGGCCACACGAATGCTGTAAAGCAATTCAAAAATCCGCAATCAATAAGCAAAGCCTCTGCACACCAGACACCGATCTCAGGCGGTGCAAAAAACAACACCAGTTGACTCTAACCATCTGAGTCCTTTCTCGCTCATCAGAGCTCGTGATATCCTTGTCAACACCGAACCGCAACCTTGCTCCTCAACTTCCAAATTCCATGCTACTCACTGTACTTAATCATGCCAACGCGCAAGAGCACAAAAACTTTTAACATAACTCCTGAACCACTAATAGGGTAAACATCATCATATAGAAACCTTTTACTTAGCTCGTTTCATGAGAACCATTGCAACACACTGCTAAATTCCCATAACCACAGATGATACATACCTCGAGTAGTGGTATAAACCACCATAATCCTTCCAGGATCCTTCTACACATAACATGCGATAATATTCGAATGCTTCTAAATAAAATCAATTACAGTGGCCATCAAGCCTCGCACATACCTCCACAATTCACATGTATAACATAACAGGCTGAAGGAACTGATTCATTGCCACTATCATGCCAATTTAACCACTGTTAACCGATCCGACTTCTTCTAATTTATCCTTAACTTGCCTTCGAAATAATAATAGCTCCAATCATTACATCGCGAGCCTAAATCCGCACTCATCTCGAGTGACCTTATTCATGAGACCACGCTATCTCAAAACCCACGAACCATCTCATACCCTCCTAGCGCGCATATTCGCATCTTCTACTAGTACATCCATTCTGATAATTCCTTTATGAATCCGAAGTTATTTCCTCCCTTTCCTTCTATACTACACCGTAGACCAAAGATAACACGGAACACGCTACTGCAATAGCTCGAGACTCAACCATACTACGGACTGGAAATCCTTAGGCATCACACTCAAGCTTTTGAATCCACTAGGACCGTTGCTGAGAGTCACTCACTCTGACTTGGTCTCGAATATAATCAAACTCCAAGGCTCTTCTAGCACATGACCCTCTGAAGGAAGCACTCGGCTGAATCACTTTCATTTTAAATCACCTTTACATGAAGCATAAATCCTGAACCTTCCCAAAGCCTGAACATAGATCGATAAGGCCAATTATAGCGCACATTCCTCAATCCTTTGCTCAAACTAACACTGATGTTCTCTTTCCTTAGTCGCAATAACCCATCAACATGCCCCTAACCAGAAACTTCACAAGTAGACAACCATGTAAATCCAAATTCGTAGACGGTGGGGCTCTCCCACTTAGCTTGAAACTACTATTGCATACCTCTGGAACCCACCAAGATTCTTTTTTCATCGTCGAACTGATCTTGCACAATCAACCCACCAAATTTCTCAAAATCCTTCTGTTAAATCCTTTATGAACACTCTGAATTACCAGCCACATTTACATATTGGACCTCTTACTGGATAGCCAGTAGAATTCTTCACGGAAGCTTCATCAATGCCACGCGACCGCTAACCTACTTGCAGGAGATAACCCCCTTGAGCTGGTGCTCATTCACCACTTGTACAAATCTGTTCACTCCTCACGGACATCAACTAAAGGTGCGACAATACCTTCAAATCCAAAATCATGTCGTATCCTTGATCATACAAAGCTACTCCTTCCTTTGTATCCAATATCCCGCCATATAATAGCCAATATTCATATTAAGTCCGTAGACCCATTCACAGTCCACCATAAATCCCAAATCACTTTAAACTTTCCTCAAGGCGTGCAGTTATCCTACCACTGAACCCATATGCTACTCTGCCACTCTCCCACTTTGGTCGAACCCTCTCCTTTAAGCAACTACTAAACTTCTGCTTCTTACACCTAGCCTTTTAGAAATTTAACCACCGCATGACACTTCCTACATGTCCTACCTCATCCTTCGCTGCCCATTTGTTGCCTTAATTCAAAAATCCATCTCTATAGCACTTGGACCAATAGATTGCTACCAACTTTAACCCTTCCGAAGACCATCTTTCTCGAGTCATCAACACTAGGAATGTTGATTCGATCGTAAACCGCTACAGACTGCAACCTCTGACAGCCGCTTCCCCGGCACCATTCACAATATCCCGCCCCAAAGGTGAATTAAAGAGAACCATAACACCGGCGAACTTAACATATTCGATCAAGGGCGAAGACACCACATTACTGATGAAAGTTCTACCATGCCCGAAAATACCACCTTCTTGTTACTGTATCAACCCAAACCTGAACATTTATAGTCCGATTGTCTTTCCACTAGAGAGAATAAAATACCAAAACTCTTAATAATGTACTAAGTAAATCACTTTTCAAGTCATTCACTGCCCCGACACATAGGCAAGCATCTTACCATTACCCCAATACTAGGCGATCACAATTAATGGACATCATAGCAACTTGTACATAGCCTCAAACCATAAGAAATATAGCTACTGAGCTCGAATGACAAGACATCCTTCCGCAAGGCGACGACCTTGGACAATCGAATAGGTAGGGAGAAACATCCTGCACTACATCTGTAGTATCATTAAAATTGCTCGATTCCCAATTTATAACAAGCGCTTCACGTCACACACGATTGAATAGGAAGGAAATGAAGGCATAAGCCTCAGAGGAATCAAATCGCTCGATGAGGAATCAAGAACTGAAGTGCTCCTAACAGCCCTGTAGCCTCTCGAAGATAAGTACAAACGTTTCCGTACCGATCCAGAAGACTCTACTAGACTCGCTCATGACTCGTGAGACCTAAGTGAACCTAGTGCTCTATACCATATTGTCACGACCCAATATCCATTAAATGTCATGATGTTGCCGGACACCACTGTCAGGCAAGCTAACACCAAATAGTTAATCAAATTCTCATTTTTATATTTTTGAAATCATAAATTTCCTTCAATTTAACTAGTAAAAGATGAACTTTGCAGAAAAAATAATATTGTTTTCCAATTGCAATACTGAATATCCCATAATCATCCCAGAACCCGGTGTCACAAGTGCATGAACATTTACTAGGAAGTAAAATAAAATACAATAACTGTCCGGAATACAAATTTGGACAGAAAAGAAAATAAAAGTACACTGAAGGAGACTCTGCTAGCTGCGGATCATCTCATGAGATGCAGCTCACCTAAGTCCCCGTATCAACCACGCCGATGCGCCCACAAGGCCACTAGACCTACAAGTGCATGTACAACAAGTGTAGTATGAGTACGAAAACAACGCGTACCCAGTCTAATCTCGAAGAAGTAGTGTCGAGAGGTCGACTCTGACACTTACTATGGCCAGCAATATTATACCGATGATATGATATAATATGGATTTTATAAGGCGACTGTAAACTCAATAACATGAAGCAGGTAAATAATTTTTTTGTTAATAGGATATTTCCAAATTTATTTTCCATCTTTTAACAATTTATATCTCCGTCCAACGAGGTCACATCAATTATCAATAACTCCAGAACAATCAATTAAGTCATGCGCAAATTATACCGAGGTCGTACGGCCCGATCAAACATAAAAGTAAACTGTGCACTGTCGAGGATCGAACGACGCAAACCATAGATGCATCTAATTACCACGCTCGCGAATAATATGTGCGACATGGTCAAACATAAAATTAATGAATTACCCCGCTCGCGGATCATACTTGCGACGCGGTCAAATATAAATTTAAGGAATTACCCCGCTCGCGAATCATACTTGTGACGCGGTCAAATATAAATTTATCATTAAATCATAACCCTTTCTTGATTCTTTTCAAAATAAAGACAATTCAACTTGAAGCTTTCAAATCCTTAAAAGTCCTCAACTTAGTTCCATTAGATACAAAATATAATCAAGTACGGTGTCCACAAAGCATGGTGTGAACCTAAAACTACCCGGACATAAACAGGAATAGTAGCTATGTACGAACTCTCGTCACCTCGTGCGTACGTAGCCCCCACAAGTGGAAGAACATATTGAATTATTTCACCTATGGGCTAAATTTCCTCTTACAAGGTTAGAAAGGAGACTTACCTCGCTCTGAAGTTTTCATAACCGGCTCCCAAGTCATTCAAGCAACTCAAGTCGAAGCCCAACACTCCAAAACTAGTCAATAAATGAGGAAATCCATAAATATATATGCACATACTCATTATAACCCTATTTACAACAAATTTCCCATTCCGTTGGGAAAGTCGATAAAAATCACCCTCGGGCACACGTGCCCGGAATCCAAAAATAGTCGAAAATAAACTTTACCCATAACACCATGAACTCAAATATATAACTTATTCCAAATTCCATGTCCAATTTCGTGGTTAAAATCAAAGAATATAAATTTCTAGGTTTTTCTTCAAAACCCCAAATTTCTACCAATTTCCATGCTTAAATCCGTATAAACCTCATGTATTTAACTTGCATTAGGTGGGAATCACTTACCTTGACGTAGATGAAGAAGATGGAGCTCCAAAATCGCTCCAAGACCGGCTCCTATGGAGGAAATGAAGTGAAAATGAGCCAAACCCTCGTTTTAAAGAGACACACTACCCAGTCGCACTTCCGCATCTGCGGTCCACCAGTCGCACCTGCTGCTCCGCACCTGCAAAAATCTATTGCGGGTGCGATCCCCTCCAAGCTAGGCGAAATCCGCTTCTGCGGTCCTCCATGCGCTTCTGCGCCTTCGCACCTGCGGTGCCCTTCCGATGCTGCGACCCAGCTGCAAGTCGCATCTACAGGCTCGAAAATATGGAAATACCCTCGCATCTGCGGCCATCCAGCTCTGACCAAACATCGCTTCTGCGACCACCTAGCCGCACCTTCGGCCCTCTTCACGCAGGTGCGGTTACACCAGATGCCCAGCGGCTTCGGCTCTTCCTCCCGACTTAATTTTGATCCGTTAACCACCCGAAATCCACTCGAGGCCCCCGGGACCCCGTCCAATCACACCAACCAGTCCCAAAACACATTCGAACTTAGTCGAGCCTTCAAATCACATCAAACAATGTTAAAACTATGAATCGCACTCCCATTCAAGCCTAATGAACTTTAGAACTTCAAACTTTTACATTCGATGCCGAGACCTATCAAATCACGTCTGATTGACCTCAATTTTTTCACCGAGTCATAATCAACATTAGAGACCTATTCCAACTTTCGAAATTGGAATCCGACCCCTATATCAAAAAGTCCACTTCCGGTCAAACTTCTCAAAAACCTTCAAATTTCTAACTTTCACGAAATGATCCCAAAATGACCTACGAACCTCCAAATCAGTTTTAGGACGCGCTCCCAATGCCATAATCACCATACGGAGTTATTCCCAAACTTGTAATATCAAACGGACATGATAACATTGAAATGCACTTCAACCCAAATTTGTGATATTCTTCCAAAATGCTAACTTCCGCAATAGGCGCCGGAACGCTCCCGGGTCATCCAAAACCCGATCCGGACATACGCCCAAGTCCGAAATCATCATATGATCTGTTGGAACTTTCAAATCCCGATTCTGAGGCCGTTTACTCTAAAATCCAATCTTAGTCAATTCTTCCAACTTAAAGCTTTCGAAATGAGAATTTTCTTTCCAATTCAACTCCGAACTCCCCAAAATGCAATTCCCACCAAGCGTACAAGTCATAATACTTGAAGTGAAACTACTCATGGCTTCAAACTGTCGAACGACGTGCTAGAGCTCAGAACAACCGGTCGGGTCATTACATAACACATATTGGTGATGCGCTACGTTTAATATACAAGTTCGTGTAGTTAGTGATCTCATCCAAGTCACACCTCTATTTGAGGTTATGAAACGGTCAATGCAATAGTAATACCCAACAAGGAGTTGGGGTCGAATTCCACAGGGAGCTATACATGGGATTTAGGAGTATAGATTGCAACGTATCAGTATGAACTATCTCAATTTACACTTCCACAAGTTTGTTTTGTTCTATGTCTATTTTAATCTAAGATTGCAAGATTATGAATTGAAACTAAGATATTGCTTTTGATGTTGTTTTTCAAATGATATAAAAGGCCTAGGCTATGACCTTCACCTAGGTGTTTGCCTAATGGGTTATAAACTTTAATGCTTGTTTTATTGGTCGGGGTGTATTATAGCTATCAACACTAGAACACCCACTCAATACCTCTCAGTCAGAGAGTGATTTTGCCCAATTTGGCTTTTTCAGGTCCAAATAGGTATTGAACAAAACGGTTGACACAAAGCTCAAGTCAAGTTTTACTATCTCTAGGTTTAACCCTTTAATTGGGACTATCAATCTCTTGATTTACCCAATTTCTTGTTACCCAAGTTTTTCTAGACTAAGTCTCTCTTTCTCAAGTAGATTCCAAGTCAAATAGGCATGAACTAATGTTTGCAACCATTAATTCTACAATAAAAAGCAATAACAAGGCTAAATAATAAACACCCAACCATAAACAAGAATTTAATCAAACACCCATTAAGATTACACTCTAGGGTTGGGTCACAACCCTAGTGAAAATCTAGCTACTCATGCTTAAGATAGAAGAAATAGAAGAAAAAATGATAACTAAACCCATATTGAGAATTAAAATGATGAAATCTATATTCAAAAAGCTCAAAATAACAAAAACTACTAAAGAACGTATAGAAACACATCTACTGTAGCTGTTGATGTCAAAACTTGACCTAAAAAAGTAAAACTATTCTATATATACAGAGCTGGAATTTTCGAACAAAAATGCCCTTTCGGAGAATCTGCACCCACACAATTCCATGTGCGGTCCGCACTTTTCTTAAGGCTGACATAATTAGAAACTTGCGGCCGCATAATTCTAAACTGCAGCCTCACCTCTTTTTTTTTTGCGGTTCTCACATTTCTGAGTGTGGCTGCACATTGATCTTCTGCGGACCGCACAAATGTGTCTGCGGCCGCATAGCTGTTCTTCTGCAGCCGCATAGTAATTGTGCGGTCCGCACTTCTGTTGAACTTGAGAGGCAGGTTCTCTTAACTTTTGCTCTCTCCCAGTTTCTGTGGCCGCACATGTCATGTGTGGACCGCAGTTTGCACTTGACTCTGATAGGAATTTCCTCACAATCTGTGGCCGCAGATGATAATCTGCAGTCCGCACTTTAAGCTTCTGTGCCTGATTTTATCTTTGAGTTCAAATCAGTCCTTATTGAGTTGGATTTCATCTTGGGGGATCATTTTCCAATATTCCTGCAATTAAGCATATTTTATCAGTTTTTGGGAACACAATTAAACGCTTTTGGACTAAATTGAAAGCTAAAAGGCGCTAATAATTAGTCAAAATCTCCACTTATCAACTCCCCCAAACTTAAGCTTTTGCTTGTACTCAAGCAAATAAGGTAATTCTCACCTCCACAATTTAAGAGCTATTCCAGCATATCAATGATGCATCAATCACACATCAATTAGGACCAACAATTACCCACAACACTTATGAATTATCAACAAGGCGACAGGTTGAACTTTTAAGCACAAATAGTACTAATATGACACTTGAGCATCAAGAGTTGAATTTATTCATCAAGGAAGCTCGTTCTTTCATGCCGGTCATTGTGGATCCCAAACTCCTCCTCCTCCTCTTCTCTCCGTTAGCATATCTCACTTAAGAATGTAGCACTCAATTCAAAGATTTATGAAAGGTTTGCTCATCTCTCTCAAAAGAATGTCGCAAGTACGACTCTAAGTACCATAGGCTTGCCCCTCATGTAGATCACCACTAGTGTAAGCTCACTCGGCTTGAAATCACGTAGGGCTTTTTCGGAATGCAATGAAGGATTTTGGACTAAGGTTGGATATGTTATGATAGAACGAGTTCATCTTTCCTTAAGCACTCCATTTTCTCTTATCGGCTCATGTTTTGCAAACTCTTTGAGGCATTTTCTTTTCCTTATGGGAACTAGAGAGACTTAGCATCACTCTTGCTTGGTCATGATATTCACTTTCTCCTTCTTTGCTTTCTCCATGCTTTGCATCATTATTCTTCTTTGAATCCCTTCAACTCTTCAACTTATTCACTTTCTTTATTGCATTTTTTTTCTTTTTGTTCTTTCTTTCTTTTTCTTGCCTTTCCTTCTCTTCATTTATTTTCTCTTTGTGCATTGATATCTCTTTCAAACTCCTCATCTCTCCCTCAAACATATGTTTTCAGCAAATTGTTTCTCAAGAGTGTTAAGGAAGGCTCGGGTGCTAAGAGAGGATCACAACAAAACGGGTAAAGGATTATAACATGGTTATCAAACGAGAAAGGTTTTTAGGCTCAAATGGGATGACTAGGGATAACAACATTGGTGGGCCATGGAAAATATCAAGCGGGTCAAGGAGAGCCTACAATCACTTTCAAGCCAAGCAAAACTTAAAAGTTCACCTCAAAACACATTCGGGCAAGTTCTAGACCATTCGCACGGGTACTTGTACATGCAACAAAAACATCTCACCTCTCACATAGCTTGATTGTTAAAGAGGATAGAGTCGAGGGCCCACAACGACCATATTCAAGATTGAAATCACTATGGTTCGACTAAACCACTCAATGATTGCTTAAGTCAACACAAGAGTCAGGAGGTCACTAACTAGAGCTATTTCTTTTCAAAAAACTTATTTTTAATCATAAGCACGTAGTTAAGTATGTTGGTATGTTTGACCCTTCAAGCCTAACTCAATTAGGTCTTTTTATTCATTATTACTGCTATTCTTACCTAATAACCAAGAACGATCTCAATCCCTTAAGAAGGTTGTCACGCTATTCATTGCTGGGAAGAGTCACCCGGTTCACACAAAAAGTACCGTTGGAAAGTACCGTGACATTAATATAAGAAAACAGAACAAAGAAGCTACAAAGCAAACTACTGAAAGCATAATGAATATACATAATGAGAGAGGAAAAGAGAGAATATATATACATCAATAGAGAGTGTGAGAGAGAAGAGAATATATATGACAAATAGAAAGAAGAAAATACTGTCAGTTATTACAAACAAAATGTCTAGAAACCATCCAAATATCAAATAAACTCCACCCCCCCCCCCCAATTCCAAATAAAAATAAACATTGTCCCAAATACTTAACAAAATAAGAATAAAGAAGGGTAAGAGTGAGGAGTACTCGCTATGTGGCCTTGGACATCTCCGTTTCCATAGCAGCGCCACCGCCCTCAGTCTCCTCTAATTGGATCTCATCATCCTCGGCTCTAGGAGTAACTGGGTGGGTGAATATCTAGCACACCGCCTCAGCAGTGTCTGCAGCCAGGTCTGGCTCCTCAAACTGGCTAGCTGGTGCCACTGGAGCTGATGGTGCTGCTGGATCTCTAGTGCTGCTGGACCTGTCTCCATCAGCATATCAAATGGAAGGTCTCCAGCGGCTGCTATCCTGGTCACCTTTCTCCTCAGTCTATCTCTTGATTTCTTGGATGCCTGAGATTTCTTAATCTTCTTTACCTCCTTCCCAAGCTCCTCAATCACTGCTCCATGTGCTACCAAGGTGTTCATGATGGTCAGCTGGTTCTCCAAAATCTTCTTCAATGTATCCTCCACTATCGGAGGAATCTGGGGTGCCGGGGTGGATGACTGTGCTGCAATAACACTGGATAAGTCAGACAACTTTGTAGTGGTTGTTTGCATCTAGTTGTTGAGGCTCTCCAGTATCTGGGAGACTCGCAGCGCAGATAAAGGATGAGTGAGCATGGGCGCTTGCTTCAAAGTCAAGGTGGAAGGCACTGATGCTGAAGGATCTGAAGTAGGAGGTGGAGGCATAGCTGCGGCACTGGTAGAAGGCACTGCTAAGATGGAAGGCATATATGCTTAATCTGCAGCTACAACCAAAGGCTCATCAGACTGACCTACAGTAGTAGTCGGCTCACCCTTATTCTTCGGGTTCCTCGAGTCCGTCAGAGAATACTAAGAGAAGGCTTCTTTGCCCGAACCTTTGAGTCAAAATCCCTCGGCTCCACCGCCACATCCGTAAGGTACTCAGTGATAGTGTTGGGATACGGGTAGGAGGTGTCAGCTTTCCTGGCAACCATAGACATGTTTCCGACATCACGGCACCCGCGTTGATAGGGTACCCGGCTATGATAGAGGCGACTAGCACTGCCCGCTGAATAGGAAGATTTGATTCATTCTGGCACGGGTCTAGTTTGCTGCATACGAAAGTTTTCCATCCCTTTGCCTCAAAAATCAGGGTGTTCCTGTGAATAATAACCCCTACTGTGATCCATGGTGGTGGTGGTCTTGGGTCGGCAAGAATCTCAGCTAGCCATGGGCGAGCTGTATCTCCCATAGCTAGCTTTTCCAAGTACTGCACCGCCTCAACATCCTCAAACCCCAAGTAGGTGTTCAAGGTGTTCTGGTCAAATCTCACCTTCAGGTTCCTAACTTTTGTCACTTTTTTTTATGTGCGCCACATTGGCGTAGAATTCACGGACCAGATATCTGTTGGAATATACTACACTCTAGTGAACCACGTCCACCCCTTCCGCTCCTGCAACTGTCTCAACACCGCTAGGTTGAATTTTTCAAGGTCTTGCAATACAAATTGATGCTTAAGAGTGAGCGATCTCATTGGCTACCACTCTCAGAAGCTAATAAAGGCAGCTAGACTGACGAATCTATCTTCCCAAATTTCTTTCTTCTTCGACCTCTCAAGGCTGTCAACTCTGGTATCACCCCCTCGGCCATCATCTGGGATATCATCCACATGTATTGTAGTAGCTGGTACGTCGGGGGTATGTGTATATGAGGGCTCTGAAGCATGACCGTCACCTTCCGAACCCTCGTAAGTGCTCTCAGAGGTGGAAGGTTCTTCTCGGAGTTGAAATCTTCCCTGAAGCTGTTGTGGCTGTGATTGAACAACAGGCTACTCTTGCACTGAGTCGCCCTCTTATGCTTCCCTAGACGGAACATAAGAACTTGATTCAGCATGCTCTGCACCTCTACGTCGGTCGGCTGTCGCCTTTTTGGATATATCTCTTTGAAGGGCGAGGGGTAAGGTACTCTTGCCTCGGTCTTGGGAAGGTTCACCCCTCCCCTTTGATGTATCATCATGACCACGTGATCTAACCATTTTCTATAACAAGCAGCAGCAGGAGTCAGTTCTAGTTCAAGTGCAGATAAAGAGAAAGTTACAGAACGAAACATGTTGCAGGGTGGGAAAGTGCGGTCCTCACAATTGCAAGTGCGTCCGCAGGTTGGGTTGTGCGGACCACACAATTTTAAAGTGCGGCCGCAGTAATGCAACTGTGGTCCGCACAATTTTGAGTGCGGCCGCAGAATTGAAGTGCGGCCGCACAATTGGTACCTTAAAATGGAAACTCTCTGAAGAGAGAGATTGCCCTAATCTACGACCGCACACACTTTTCTGCAGCCATGGCTGAATTTCTGCGGACGACACAATTTAAAGTGCGGTCCGCACAATCTTGCCTAACCGTCTGCCCTAATCTATTCTTCTGCTGTTACATCCCGTACTTCAACATTAGGATGATTCGTAGTAATCCATACGAGCTTGAAGGCATTAAGACCACTCTTGAGGTTATAAAGGATTTGTGACTATGTTATTATAAGACCCCGTAAGTGTAACAACCTTGATGCCATTATATACATTCGATATGGTATTTTGAGTGAAACATTTTTGTAAAAAAGTTTGAAAAATATAATTTATATAGTTATTAATATTACTACTTTCGAATATGCTTTAAATTATACACATAATATAAGAAAGTCTATAAGATTTTCTTTATTGTAAAGATAAAAATTATTTTCTCACAAGAAAATAAGGTAATCTTTTTACTATTTTAAGAATTAAGCGTACGAAAATTTGTACTCTTTATATGAGATTAGGAAAATTAGAAGTTGAAAAAATATATATATTTTTACATGGATGTTTTAATGAAATAATAGTATATGTATTTACTTTGTATGGTACCACATGATCATGATAGTAAGTTATATAATGTGTATTAAAAGTGAGTACTATTTTAAGTAATTTGAGATAATTCTTAATTATGTGTATATTTGATTAATTGTGGATTTTTGGTAGAAGATTAACCATGTAATTAAGGCAATTGGTGGATAAAATTTGGATAAGTTTAAGTGTGGAAACATGGCAACATGTGCCATTCAACCAAATGACTCATTAGTCATTTATAATGTGTGACATTAAGGAATTTGGTGGGTTTTCGAGTTTACTCCGTCACATCTCATATCTATTGCCTGCTTGCTAATGCAATGTTTGTATTCTATGTTAGTTGTAGGAGCACAGTGATTCAGTTAGTTTGGTTTGTTTGTGAATTGTGAGGCCCCGTAGAAATTTTAGGCTCAAAACCTAGTAACTTGTGGTGTCGGCTCCGAATATGTGTTAGGAATGTGTAGAAGCTCGCCGCGGTTCGGACCCTTGGTATTGATCTAAGCTTTTAAAAATCAAAAAAATCAATTTTCCAGAAAAATGTCATTCTGCGGTCCAGAATGCGGTCGCAGATCTAGTATGCAGACCGCATTCCTACCGCATAGTGAAACAGTGGTCAGTCAAATTTGAGGTCAAAAATGCGGTCCATTATGCGATCGCATAGTTGGTATGCGGACCACATTTCTGCCGCAGAGTGAAACAGAAGAATTGTCAAAATTAATGTTGAAAATGCGGTCTATTATGCGGTCTATTATGCGATCGCATAACCAATATGCGGACCGCATTTCTGCCGCATAAATTCCTCAAGGATTTGTGAAGGTCAGTTCTGCGGTGCATAAAGCGACCTCATAACAGGAATGCGGACCGCATTCCTGTCGCATACCCAAACAGACCCCTCAGAGTTTTGGGGGCACTTCTGCGGTCCAATCTGCGGACCGCATTTCGATTCTGCGATCGCAGATCTTGCTCGGGCTTCTATTTTTCTAAATTTTAAAACCCGACCCCTTTGTAATAAAAAACCCAACCCCTCATTCCTTAACGATCTTCTGCACAAAATAAGAGAGAGGATGAGAGGGTCTTAAGAGAGAAAGTCATCTTCTCCAAAAATTTGATTCTTCAAAACTATCCGGGCCGGGAAATTTCAAGCTTTTCTTCATCCCCCTTTTCTTGCAGGAAAAATCCCTAACCCTTTTCATTGGATTTCTGGTTTAAACTAAGGGGGGAGTCTCATGCATTGGTTCTTGGAAATAATGGTTGAACTCATACATGCATGCCTTTCTATAACCTAAAACCTAATGGCAGTAATTGGGTGGGAGCAAAGACTTGTGCAAAGAAGGGGTTAATAGCCTAAGTATGTTCGGGTAGTGATTCTTAACCTTGAATTCTAAGCTATGTGTATTAATTTGTGCACTATATTGACGTTGCTAGATTTTTGGTGAATTGGAAGTAGAAATTAAAAAGGAATTCAGCTCCAGGTATGTATGGCTAACTTTAACCGTTGTAAAATCACCATGTTTGGTATCCAAATACTTGGTATGTGATATCTTCATGGATTAGTTGTGAAGTTAAACTCTTGTGAGTAGTATGTGTTTACTTGTGTGAACCATTTGTGAATTCATGTAAATATTGTACCTTAAACGTTGTTGGTTAAGACGTCCGATATGACCGTGCAAGTAAATGGCAATAAACCAAGTTGTGATTGCGAATGTGTTATGTGGTAAGAACTGTGGAATAAATGATGGAAAGGAATCGAAATTGGTGAAATTGAGATAACTATGGTAACATCCTTTGTGGCTAGTTGTGGAAAATTATTGTTGTGATTTAAATGGTACAACGGGCTGTTGAAAAAGGTGGAAATGGTATTGATAGTCATATAAACCCTGTGCGAGTTGTGTTGTTGTTCCTTGAGATGTGTTGCTGTTGTTATTGGGATTTGTTGTTGTTGTTCCTGAAATTTGTTGTTGTTCTCCTTGTAAATTGTTGTTGTTGTGGTATTGTTTGTGAATTGTGATTGCTCGGTGGGATCGGGTTGCGCGGCGCAACACGAAGTAATAAGGTGTGGGTTGTGGTGATAAGGGTGGACGAGGTAATAAGGGTGGCCGAGGTAATAAGGGTGGAAAGTGATCGATATCACTATTGAAATTAAATATGAGAACATTGTGAAATTGAATATGTGGAAATGATGATGGGGAAAAGGAGAGATTGTCAACTTGTTTGCCTTGATTGTTTTCCTTGTGTGTATTCAATTGTTGTTTCCCTCTATTGTTTGTTACTTGTGTATGGTTTGAGGTTACTCAGGGTAAAGTTTGTTATACATACCAGTACAATTCAAATGTACTGACGTCCCTTTTGCCGGGGGCGCTACATTCGTGTTATGATTGTAGGTGGATCCGTAGCAGGTACTCCAGCCCACCGATCGTAGCTTCCCCTTCGTCTTCCATCAGCTTTTTGGTGAGCCCCTTTCCTCTTGGGGCCCTGCGTGGCTCAGGCCGCTTTGTTTCCGTAGTTTTATTTCGATTTTTGGTGTAAGGTATAGCCGGAGCCTTGTTACCGGCAAATACTGTATTATCCTGTTGTACTTTTAGAGGCTCCGTAGACAGTAGTTGTGGGTAGTTTTCAAACAAATCCAATGTTGGGCCAAGCCTTGCCAGCCGGTAATAGCCGAAGGCAAAAAAGGGGGAGATAGGGAAGAGGAGATTAAGGATAGTCACTCCACTCCATAGATAGTGCACGAATGGGACGGCAGTGGTCCGCCGGCAAGCTCGTTCTGATCTTGGACGCAGTACATTGGAATCCTGAAGCACCACCATGAACGCTACCGCGCGTCCGCCTGCGGTGCGGTAAGGCACCACCCTGTTGTGCCAGCAGCCAACTCCGGCGTGTCAGCTTAGTTATCCTCATCAAACCAGCTAATTAGCGCGTAGGCAGCGCTGCGCCGTCTGTTGTACCGTTTTAGAGAGAATTTGAGTTAAGAGACTAATCCAAAAAAAAGAAAGTGACCAATCTTTCTGTGGAGGCGGCGAAGGGATGGTAAGGCTTTGAAGCCAAGCAAGCAGCTATTAGAAAGAAGTTGAAGCTATAACAGCAGAAGGGGAGAAAAGAAATGACCTAGGAGGTATCCTATTTTGAACATAAATGGTATCAAACCTCATTGGATCTCGGTTGTTCTTAACAGCGATGGCTATTCATTTAAGTCTTCGGGTAGCACCACTAGATCTTCAACAAGGTGGAAATTCTCGTATTCCGTATGTACATGTTCCTGCGGCTCGGATGAGTATTCTTGTTTATATCGTTACGGCTATAAACACTTTTTTGTTCCTATTAACAAAACATCCCCTTTTTCTTCGCTCTTCCGGAACCGGTACAGAAATAGGTGCTTTTTCTACGTTGTTTACCTTAGTTACTGGGGGGTTTCGGGGAAAACCTATGTGGGGCACCTTTTGGGTGTGGGATGCTCGTTTAACCTCTGTATTCATCTTGTTCCTTATTTACCTGGGTGCACTGCGTTTTCAAAAGCTTTCTGTCGAACCGGCTCCTATTTCAATCCGTGCTGGAGATTCTATCTCTTACTTGGGAAATTGTGGTCAAGCCCTCCCTTTATTCCTCGGAATCGAGCGGGCAGCAAGAATTAGAATCAACCTATATAACATCTGTTCCCATGTAGTCGGCATTCTAGAAGCAAAGCTTCCCGGTCGCCTGCCTCCTTGTGTGGAAATGCTTTTCATGATCTCCAGCTCTTTCCCACCAGCTCGTTCTTTACTAGGCATCTAGGCGAACCCGCCGTTGTAAATCTATGTTCATATGTTGGGCAAAGAATTTGTAATTTCATTAACTATTATGTACGTATGTATGTTTTGCAAAAAGGTGTTCTAAATTAATTATATGGCTAATTCTTGGAATATTGAGTAAGGAAAACATGAGGTAACACGTGGGTTAGTAAAGGCACCCAGGTCCGCTTGATTGGGGGCTACCCGGTCGGGCGCCGGTCATGTCCCTCGAATTTGGGGTGTGACAACTTGGTATCAGAGCCTAATGTTTAAAGGAGTCCTAGGATGTCTCAGAGCCGTGTCTAGTAGAGCCCTACTTATCGGTGTGAAGTCGACCACATCTATAAGTGGGGGGCTGCATGGACATTTAGGAAATTTCCCACTTCTTTGTTATTCTGTATCGTGCGGTGAAGTGAAATATGAAAGTATCTATGTCTAACTCGTGCTTTGTTCCAAACTTTTTCAGTAATGGCACCTAATAAGAGAGCTAGACTCGGCTTTGGGGCCAATGCCACCCCGAGTGAGGCTGTGAATCATGTACCTGATGCCGTGGGTGAGAGTGACTCCCCGGCCTTGAACCTACCTGGCCCGTCTAGCCCAGGCCAGCATGTTCCTGTTCCTGCAGCGGCAGAGGGTGCCACCATCCCTCCCGTCGATATTCCTGGTTCTGGCACCATTCCAGCTCCTGGTTTCGAGGCTTCTGATGTGGACCTTAGGGGAGCCATCCGTATGTTGACCCAGTTAGTGGCCGCTCAGGCCCAGAGATCTCAGGATGCCCCAACATCCTCTAGCGGACAGGGAGATCCAGCTAGTTCCAGAGTTAACCAGTTTTTGCGGCTAGCCCCTCCAGAGTTCTCAGGCACAGACCCAGAGGTCGATCCGCAGGAATTTCTTGATGAAATGTATAAGACCCTCCGAGTGATGAAAGCTTCAGAGACAGAGGGAGTTGAGTTGGCATCATACAGGTTGAGGGGAGCAGCGTATTCATGGTTCGAGATGTGGGAGGACTCCCGTGGGGAGGCAGGACCTCCGGCCAAATGGGATGAGTTTGTAGATGCGTTCATGGACCAGTTCTTGCCTGCTGAGACACTAGCAGCCCGTACCACTGAGTTTGAGACCCTCAAGCGAAAGTATGAGTGTTTGGGAGTACCACATGGAGTACGTGATATTGTCCAAGTATGCTCCTCAGTTAGTGTTGACCATGGCAGCTAGAGTTCGGCGATTTGTTCAGGGCCTTAGTCCCTTGGTAGTGAATGAGGCCGCTACAGCGGCCTTACACTCGGATATGAACTATGGAAAGATTGTGGGATTCGCTCAGGCCACAGAGGCTAGGAAGTTGAAGATTCGGGCGGAAAGGGAGAATAGCAGCAGGGCCCGATCAGCGGGCCACTCATGGAGACCAGCTCAGGGGAGAGGGTTGTAAGGGCCGTCCCAATCGTATGCTCAGTCCTCATCGAGCGCACCACCATCTCTGCATAGTTATCAGCAGAGCGGCAGCGTGAGACCAGGTTCAGACAGTAGGAGGCCCCATCAGTCCGGTCGTTCAGGAGGGAGATCACTGCAGCAGGGGAGGGCTCCATGCCCCGAGTGTGGGAGATTTCATACAGAGACTTGCTACTTGGATATCCCGGTGTGTTTCAGATGCGGGGTGAGAGGTCATATTCAGCGAGACTNGACGCATGATTTGGAGCTTGCAGCAGTTGTGTTTGCTTTGAAAATATGGCGGCATTATCTTTATGGGGTTCATGTAGATGTGTTTTCAGACCACAAGAGCCTCCAGTACTTGTTCAAGCAGAAAGAATTGAATTTAAGGCAGCGGCGGTGGTTAGAACTGCTCAAGGATTATGACATGAACATTTTATACCATCCAGGGAAGGCGAACGTGGTGGCCGACGCTCTCAGTCGAAAATCCATGGGTAGTTTGGCTCATTTGGGAGTGGATCGAAGGCCCTTGGGTCGAGAAGTTTATCAATTGGCCAGTTTAGGGGTTGGCATTTCGGCATCAGATAAGGGGAACATCATGGTGCATAATGGAGCAGAATCGTCACTTGTAGCGGAAGTCAAGGAAAAGCAGTTTAGTGATCCAGCATTGGCTCAGATAAAGGAAGCAGTTTTGAATAACAAGACTTCGGCATTTTCACTCAGCAGCGAAGATGGTGTTTTGCGGTGTCAAGGTAGGTTATGTGTTCCGGATGTGGATAGGCTTCGGGAGAGGGTAATGGCAGAGGCTCATAATTCTAGGTATTCCGTGCATCCAGGTTTTACGAAAATGTATCATGATCTCAAGGAGGTTTACTGGTGGAACGGTATGAAAAGGGGTGTGGCGGACTTTGTATCTAATTGTCCGAATTGTCAGCAGGTGAAGGCCGAGCATCAGCGGCCCGGTGGGCTAACTCAGCTTATGGAAATACCACTGTGGAAATGGGAGATGATTAACATGGATTTCGTGGTGGGGTTACCTCGCACTCAGCATAAATTCGACTTAATTTGGGTAATAGTGGATCGACTCACCAAATCAGCTCACTTCTTGCCGGTCAAGTCTACCGATACTGCAGAGCAATATGCCAAGTTGTATATCAAGGAGATAGTAAGGCTTCATGGAACGCCACTCTCTATTATCTCAGATCGAGGGGCCCAGTTCACAGCTAATTTTTGGAAGAAATTTCAGCAAGGTTTGGGTACTCAAGTGAATCTCAGCACAGCTTTCCATCCACAGACTGACGGCCAGGCCGAGCGGACTATTCAGACGCTTGAAGATATGTTGCGGGCTTGTGCCTTAGATTTCAAAGGTAATTGGGATGATCACTTGCCACTTATAGAATTTGCTTACAATAACAGCTTTCATGCTAGCATCCAAATGGCCCCATTTGAAGCATTGTACGGAAGAAGGTGTAGGTCTCCGATTGGGTGGTTTGAAGTGGGTGAAGCAGAACTGATAGGGCCAGATCTTGTGCACCAGGCTATGGAGAAAGTTAAAATCATTCAGGAAAGGATGAAGGCTGCTCAGAGTCGCCAAAAGTCTTATGCGGACGTTCGTCGGAGGGAATTGGAGTTCCAAATAAATGATGGGGTATTCTTGAGGGTATCCCCTATGAAGGGAGTCATGCGATTTGGGAAGAAAGGGAAGCTGAGTCCTAGATATGTCGGACCTTATCGGATTATTCAAAGGATAGGACAGGTGGCCTATAGGTTGGAATTGCCTCCCGAAATGTCATTAGTGCACCCGGTATTCCATGTGTCCATGTTGAAGAAAGTGGTTGGGGATCCATCCACCATCGTGCCAGTCGAGACTATCGAGGTTAATGAAGAGTTGTCATATGAAGAAGTTCCGGTTGGCATTCTTGATAGACAAGTCCGTAAGTTAAGGAGTAAGGAAGTTGCCTCAGTTAAGGTGTTGTGGCAAAGTCAACGAGTTGAGGAAGCTACGTGGGAAGCGGAGAAAGAAATGAAAGAGAAATATCCCCATCTGTTTGATCAAGTCTAGAAGAAATTATGTGACCTTTCTATCTCTAAAACAACTATCATTTTGTCCAAATTGATTCCCTCCTAAATGCTAGTGAAGTTCCTCTAGTTGTGCAAGACTTAAAGGTGTTGCGATTGTTTTAAGTCCTGCGAACATCTCTTTGGTAAATGAAAATTTTATAAAGACTCTTGTGTTGCGTAATCAACTGATAGTAGTATAGATTGGTAATGAGTTACTTGTATGCATATAATATGTTGAAGTAGTTAAACTATGTGAAACTCATTGAAATAACTGATTCATAAGCAAAGAGTATCAAGTGATCAAATGTGTGCAATTGTTAAGGTAGGAAATTGTATGACAGTTGTGGGGAGGGTTGTAATGCAGTAATGAGGCTTGGAAATTGTGTCTCGAGGGCCCTCTGTCAGGTGGAGATGTTCTAATTACAAAGGAAACTCTGGCAAAATTTTTCTAAAAATATGGGAAATAGTGAAAAGTATAGGAATCTGCGTAACATGTTTTCAAAACCAACTGATCTCTGAAATACTGAAAAGTTTGGGATAGGTCCTCATTCGGGGACGAATGATTTTATGTGGGGGAGGATGTGAGGCCCCGTAGAAATTTTGGGCTCAAAACCTAGTAACTTGTAGTGTCGGCTCCGAATATGTGCGGTTCGGACCCTTGGTATTGATCTAAGCTTTTAAAAATCAAAAGAATCAATTTTCCAGAAAAATGTCATTCTGCGGTCCAGAATGCGGTCGCAGATCTAGTATGCGGACCGCATTCCCACCGCATAGTGAAACAGTGGTCAGTCAAATTTGAGGTCAAAAATGCGATCCATTATGCGATCGCATAGTTGGTATGCGGACCGCATTTCTGCCGCAGAGTGAAACAGAAGAATTGTCAAAATTAATGTTGAAAATGCGGTCTATTATGCGATCGCATAACCAGTATGCGGACCGCATTTCTGCCACACAAATTCCTCAAGGATTTGTGAAGGTCAGTTCTGCGGTGCATAATGCGACCGCATAACAGGAATGCGGACCGCATTCCTGTCGCAGACCCAAACAGATCCCTCAGAGTTTTGGGGGCACTTCTGCGGTCCACTCTGCGGACCGCATTTCGATTCTGCGATCGCAGAATACGACCGCAAATCTTGCTCGGGCTTCTATTTTTCTAAATTTTAAAACCCTACCCCTTTGTAATAAAACACCTTACCCCTCATTCCTTAACGATCTTCTGCACAAAATAAGAGAGAGGAAGAGAGGGTCTTGAGAGAGAAAGTCATCTTCTCCAAAAATTTGATTCTTCAAAACTATCCGGGCCGGGAAATTTCAAGCTTTTCTTCATCCCCCTTTTATTGCAGGTAAAATCCTTAACCTTTTTCATTGGATTTCTGGTATAAACTGGGGGGGGGGGGAGTCTCATGCATTGGTTCTTGGAAATAATTGTTGAACTCATACATACATGCCTTTCTATAACCTAAAATCTAGTGGGAGTAATTGGGTGGGAGCAAAGACTTGTGCAAAGAAGGGGTTAATAGCCTAAATATGTTCGGTAGTGATTTTGAACCTTGAATTCTAAGCTATGTGTATTAATTTGTGCACTATATTGACGTTGCTAGATTTTTGGTGAAATGGAAGTAGAAATTGAAAAGGAATTCAGCTCCAGGTATGTATGGCTAACTTTAACCGTTGTAAAATCGCCATGTTTGGTGTCCAAATACTTGGTATGTGATATCTTCATGGATTAGTTGTGAAGTTAAACTCCTGTGAGTAGTATGTGATTACTTGTGTGAACCATTTGTGAATTCATGTAAATATTGTGCCTTAAACGTTGTTGGTTAAGAAGTCCGATATGATTGTGCAAGTAAATGGCAATAAACCAAGTTGTGATTGCGAATGTGTTATGTGGTAAGAACTGTGGAATAAATGATGGAAAGGAATCGAAATTGGTAAAATTGAGATAACTGTGGTAACATCCTTTGTGGCTAGTTGTGGAAAATTATTGTTGTGATTTAAATGGTACAACGGGCTGTTGAAAAAGATGGAAATGGTATTGATAGTCATATAAACCCTGTGTGAGTTGTGTTGTTGTTCCTTGAGATGTGTTGCTGTTGTTATTGGGATTTGTTGTTGTTGTTCCTGAAACTTGTTGCTCTTCTCCTTGTAAATTTTTGTTGTTGTGGTATTGTTTGTGAATTATGATTGCTCGGTGGGATCGGGTTGCGCGCTGCAACACGAAGTAATAAGGTGTGGGTTTTGGTGATAAGGGTGGCCGAGGTAATAAGGGTGGAAAGTGATCGATATCACTATTGAAATGAAATATGAGAACATTGTGAAATTGAAAATGTGGAAATGATGATGGGGAAAAGGAGAGATTGTCAACTTGTTTGCCTTGATTGTTTTCCTTGTGTTTATTCAATTGTTGTTTTCCTCTATTGTTTGTTACTTGTGTATGGTTTGAGGTTACTCAGGGTAAAGCTTGTTATACATACCAGTACAATTCAAATGTACTGACGTCCCTTTTGCCGGGGGCGCTACATTCGTGTTATGATTGTAGGTGGATCCGTAGCAGGTACTCCAACCTACCGGTCGTAGCTCCCCCTTCGTCTTCCATCAGCTTTTTGGTGAGCCCCTTTCCTCTCGGGGCCCTGCGTGGCTCAGGCCGCTTTGTTTCCGGAATTTTATTTTTGTTTTTGTGGAAGGTATAGCCGGAGCCTTGTTATCGACAAATACTGTATTATCCTGTTGTACTTTTAGAGGCTCCGTAGACAATAGATGTGGGTTAAGAACTCGTGTAAATCTATGTTCATATGTTGGGCAAAGAATTTGTAATTTCATTAACTATTATGTACGTATGTATGTTTTGCAAAAAGGTGTTCTAAATTAATTATATGGCTAATTCTTGGAATATTGAGTAAGGAAAACATGGGGTAACACGTGGGTTAGGAAAGGCACCCAGGTCCGTTTGACTGGGGGCTACCCGGTCGGGCGCCGGTCATGTCCCTCGAATTTGGGGCGTGACAACATGGTATCAGAGCCTAAGGTTTAAAGGAGTCCTAGGATGTCTCGGAGCCGTGTCTAGTAGAGCCCTACTTATCGGTGTGAAGTCGACCACATCTATAAGTGGGGGGCTGCATGGACATTTAGGAAATTTCCCACTTCTTTGTTATTCTGTATGGTGCGGTGAAGTGAAATGTGAAAGTATCTATGTCTAACTCGTGCTTTGTTCCAAACTTTTTCAGTAATGGCACCTAAGAAGAGAGCTAGACTCGGCTTTGGGGCCAATGCCACCCCGAGTATGGCTGTGAATCAGGTACCGGATGCCGTGGGTGAGAGTGACTCCCCTACCTTGAACCTACCTGGCCCGTCTGGCCTAGACCAGCATGTTCCTGTTCCTGCAGCGGCAGAGGGTGCCACCATCCCTCCCGCCGATATTCCTGGTTCTGGCACCATTCCAGCTCCTGGTCCCGAGGCTTCTGATGTGGACCTTAGGGGAGCCATCCGTGTGTTGACCCAGTTAGTGGCCGCTCAGGCCCAGAGATCTCAGGATGCCCCAACATCCTCTAGCGGACAGGGAGATCCAGCCAGTTCCAGAGTTAACCAGTTTTTGCGGCTAGCCCCTCCAGAGTTCTCAGGCACAGACCCAGAGGCCGATCCGCAGGAATTTCTTGATGAAATGTATAAGACCCTCTGAGTGATGAAAGCTTCAGAGACAGAGGGAGTTGAGTTGGCATCATACAGGTTGAGGGGAGCAGCGTATTCATGGTTCGAGATGTGGGAGGACTCCCGTGGGGAGGGAGGACCTCCGGCCAGATGGGATGAGTTTGTAGATGCGTTCATGGACCAGTTCTTGCCTGCTGAGACAATAGCAGCCCGTGCCACTGAGTTTGAGACCCTCAAGCAGGGCAGTATGAGTGTTTGGGAGTACCACATGGAGTTCGTGAGATTGTCCAAGTATGCTCTTCAGTTAGTGTCGACCATGGCAGTTAGAGTTTGGTGATTTGTTCAGGGCCTTAGTCCCTTGGTAGTGAATGAGGCCGCTACAACGGCCTTACACTCGGATATGAACTATGGAAAGATTGTGGGATACGCTCAGGCCACAGAGTCTAGGAAGTTGAAGATTCGGGCGGAAAGGGAGAATAGCAGCAGGGCCCGATCAGTGGGCCACTTAGGAGATCAGCTCAGGGGAGAGGGTCGTCAAGGCCGTCCCAATCATATACTCAGTCCTCAGCGAGCGCACCACCATCTCTGCACAATTATCAGCAGAGCGGCCGCGTGAGACCAGGTTTAGACAGTAGGAGGCCCCATCAGTCCGGTCATTCAGGAGGGAGATCACTGCAGCAGGGGAGGGCTCCATGCCCAAGTGTGGGAGATTTCATACAGAGACTTGCTACTTGGATATCCCGGTGTGTTTCAGATGAGGGGTGAGAGGTCATATTCAGCAAGACTGTCGTGTGCCCAGTCAGGGCATGGGTAGGGGAACTGCTCTGTCATCCGGTTCTTCATCCGCTATATCATCTGCATGTCCTCCAGCCCCGGCAGGACGTGGTACAGTTAGGGGTGGAGCTCGTGCTAGAGGTGGACCCAGTCGGTTCTATGCTTTGAGTGGTCGCCAGAGTGCAGAGGCTTCTCCAGACGTGGTTACAGGTATCTTGTCTGTTCAGGCCATTGATTGTTATGCTCTTATTGATCCGGGGTCCTCTTTGTCTTATGTCTCCCTATTCATTGCTTCAAGCTTTGGGATAGAACCCGAACAACTTCATGAGCCGTTCTCTGTATCGACTCCGGTTGGTGATTCTATTATAGTCGCGCGAGTTTGTAGGAATTGTGTTGTCACAGTGTGTGGTCGTATTACCACGGTCGATCTTATCGAGCATGGAATGGTAGTTTTTGATGTTATTATGGGAATGGACTGGCTTTATTCATGTTTTGCCAAACTTGACTGCCGAACGAGAGTCATGAGGCTCGAGTTCCCTAACGAGCCTGTTACTGAGTGGAAGGGAAATGGTGTGGTGCCGAAAGGTAGGTTTATTTCCTACCTTAAAGCTTCAAAGATGATTAAGAAGGGGTGTATCTATCATTTGGTCCGGGTGGCGGACACCACTTCAGAAGTGTCTACCCCCGAGTCCGTGCCAGTCGTGAAAGAGTTTCTTGAAGTATTTCTGGACGAGCTTCCAGGGATTCCGCCAGATAGGGAGATTGATTTCGGGATTGATGTATTGCCTGATACGCAGCCAATATCTATTCCACCCTACAGAATGGCTCCAGCAGAGTTAAGGGAGTTAAAGGAACAACTAAAGGACTTGTTAGAGAAGGGGTTCATACGGCCGAGTGTGTCGCCATGGGGTGCTCCGGTTCTGTTTGTCAGGAAGAAGGATGGGTCGCTCCGAATGTGTATTGATTATCGGCAGCTCAACAAAGTCACAATCAAAAATAAGTATCCTTTGCCTCGGATAGATGATTTGTTCGACCAATTGCAAGGTGCAAGATTCTTCTCCAAAATTGATCTTCGGTCAGGATATCACCAATTAAAGATTAGGGAGCAGGATATTCCCAAGACCGCTTTCAGAACCCGCTATGGTCACTTTGAATTCTTGGTCATGTCTTTTGGGTTAACCAACGCCCCGGCAGCTTTTATGGATCTTATGAATCGGGTCTTCAAGCCATTTTTAGACTCCTTCGTGATTGTTTTCATTGACGACATCCTTGTTTATTCGCGGAGCTGGGAGGATCATGCCTATCACCTCAGGGCAGTTTTGCAGACTCTTCATCAGGACCAATTGTATGCTAAATTTTCAAAATGTGAGTTTTGGTTGGAGTCCGTTGCCTTTTTGGGCCACGTTGTCTCAAGTAAAAGGATTCAGGTAGACCCCCAGAAAATTACAGCAGTAAAAGATTGGCCTAGACCCACGACCCCGACGGAGATTCGTAGCTTCTTGGGTTTAGCAGGGTATTACCGGAGGTTTGTGGAGGGGTTCTCTACCCTCGCCTCCCCATTGACCAAATTGACGCAGAAAGCAGTTAAGTTCCAATGGTCCGATGCTTGCGAGAAAAGTTTCAGGAATTGAAGACAAGGTTGACCTCGGCACCGATATTGGCTTTGCCAGAAGGCACGGAAGGATTTGTGGTTTACTGTGATGCCTCCAGGGATGGTTTGGGGTGTGTATTGATCCGGCATGGGAAGGTTATAGCGTATGCTTCAAGGCAACGGAAGAATCACGAAAAGAACTATCCGACGCATGATTTGTAGCTTGCAGCAGTTGTGTTTGCTTTGAAAATATGGCGGCATTATCTTTATGGGGTCCATGTGGATGTATTTTCAGACCACAAGAGCTTCCAGTACTTGTTCAAGCAAAAAGAATTGAATTTAAGGCAGCGGCGGTGGTTAGAATTGCTCAAGCATTATGACATGAACATTTTGTACCATCCAAGGAAGGCGAACATGGTGGCCGACACTCTCAGTCGAAAATCCATGGGTAGTTTGGCTCATTTGGGAGTGGATCGAAGGCCCTTGGCTTGGGAGGTTTATCGATTGGCCAGTTTAGGGGTTTGTATTTCGACATCAGACGAGGGAAATGTTATGGTGCACAATGGAGAAGAATCGTCACTTGTAGCGGAGGTCAAGGAAAAATAGTTTATTGATCCAGCATTGGCTCAGATGAAGGAAGTAGTTTTGAATAACAAGACTTCGGCATTTTCATTCAGCAGTGAAGATGGTGTTTTGCGGTGTCAAGGTAGGATATGTGTTCTGGATGTGGATAAGCTTCGGGAGAGGGTAATGGCAGAGGCTCACAATTCTAGGTATTTCGTGCATCCAGGTTCTACGAAAATGTATCATGATCTCAAGGAGGTTTATTGGTGGAACGGTATGAAGAGGGGTGTGGCGGACTTTGTATCTAAGTGTCCGAATTGTCAGCAAGTGAAGGCCGAGCATCAGCGGCCCGACGGGCTAACTCAACTTATGGAAATACCGATGTCGAAATGGGAGATGATTAACATCGATTTCGTGGTGGGGTTACCTCGCACTCAACACAAATTCGACTCAATTTGGGTAATAGTGGATCGACCCACCAAATCAGCTCACTTCTTGCCGGTCAAGTCCACCAACACTGCAGAGCAATATGCTAAGTTGTATATCAAGGAGATAGTAAGGCTCCATGGCACGCCACATTCTATTATCTCGGATCGGGGGGCCCAGTTCACGGCAAATTTTTGGAAGAAATTTTAGCAAGGTTTGGGTACTCAGGTAAATCTCAGCACAGCTTCCATCCGCAAACTGACGGTCAGGCCGAGCGGACTATTCAGACGCTTGAAGATATGTTGCGAGCTTGTGTCCTGGATTTCAAAGGTAATTGGGATGATCACTTGCCACTTATAGAACTTTCTTACAATAACAGCTTTCATGCTAGCATCCAAATGGCCCCATTTGAGGCATTGTACGGAAGAAGGTGTAGGTCTCCGGTTGGGTGGTTCGAAGTGGGTGAAGCAGAACTGATTGGGCCAGACCTTGTGCACCAGGCTATAGAGAAGGTTAAAATCATTCAGGAAAGGATGAAAACCGCTCAGAGTCGCCAAAAGTCTTATGCGGACGTTCGTCGAAGGGAATTGGAAATTTAAGTTGATGATTGGGTAGTCTTAAGGGTATCTCCTATGAAGGGAGTCATGCGATTCGGGAAGAAAGGGAAGCTGAGTCCTAGATATGTCGGACCTTATCGGATCATTCAAAGGATAGGGCAGGTGGCCTATAGGTTGGAATTGCCTCCCAAAATGTCATTAGTGCACCCGGTGTTCCATGTGTCCATGTTGAAGAAAGCGGTTGGAGATCCATCCACCATCGTGTCAGTCGAGACTATCGAGGTTAATGAAGAGTTGTCGTATGAAGAAGTTCCGGTTGCCATTCTTGATAGACAAGTCCGTAAGTTGAGAAATAAGGAAGTTGCCTCAGTTAAGGTGTTGTGGCGAAGTCAACGAGTTAAGGAAGCTACGTGGGAAGTGGAGAAAGAAATGAAAGAGAAATATCCCCATCTGTTTGATCAAGTCTAGAAGAAATTATGTGACCTTTCTATCTCTAAAACAACTATCATTGTGTCCAAATTGATTCCCTCCTAAATGCTAGTGAAGTTCGTCTAGTTGTGCAAGACTTATAGGTGTTGTGGTTGTTTTAAGTCCTGCGAACATCTCTTTGGTAAATGAAAATTTTATAAAGACTCTTGTGTTATGTAATCAACTAATAGTAGTGTAGATTGGTAATGAGTTACTTGTATGCATATAATATGTTGAAGTAGTTAAATTATATGAAACTCATTGAAATAACTGATCATAAGCAAAGAGTATCAAGTGATCAAATGTGTGCAATTGTTAGGGTAGGAAATTGTATGACAGTTGTGGGGAGGGTTGTAATTCAGTAATGAGGCTTGGAAATTGTGTTCCGGGGGCCCTCTTTCAGGTGGAGATGTTCTAATTATAAAGAAAACTCTGGAAAAAATTTTCTAAAAATATGGAAAATAGTGAAAAGTATAGGAATCTGCGTAACATGTTTTCAAAACCAACTGATCTCTGAAATACTGAAAAGTTTGGGATAGGTCCTCATTCGGGGACGAATGATTTTAAGTCGGGGAGGATGTGAGGCCCCGTAGAAATTTTGGGCTCAAACCTAGTAACTTGTGGTATCGGCTCCGAATATGTGTTAGGAATGTGTAGAATTCTTCGCGGCTCGCAGGCTTGCCGCGGTTCGGACCCTTGGTATTGATCTAAGCTATTAAAAATCAAAAGAATCAATTTTCCAGAAAAATGTCATTCTGTGGTCCAGAATGCGGTCGCAGATCTAATATGCGGACCGCATTCCTACCGCATAGTGAAACAGTGGTCAGTTAAGTTTGAGGTCAAAAATGCGGTCCATTATGCGATCGCATAGTTGGTATGCGGACCACATTTCTGCCGCAGAAACAGAAGAATTGTCAAAATTAATATTGAAAATGCGGTCTATTATGCGATCGCATAACCAATATGCGGACCGCATTTCTGCCGCATAAATTCCTCAAGGATTTGTGAAGGTCAGTTCTGCGGTGCATAATGCGACTGCATAATAGGAATGCGGACCGCATTCCTGTCGCGGACCCAAACAGACCCCTCAGAGTTTTGGGGGCACTTCTGCGGTCCAATCTGCGGACCGCATTTCGATTCTGCGATCGCAGAATGCGACCGCAGATCTTGCTCGGTCTTCTATTTTTCTAAATTTTAAAACCCGGCCCCTTTGTAATAAAGCACCCAACCCCTCATTCCTTAATGATCTTCTGCACAAAATAAGAGAGAGGAAGAGAGGGTCTTGAGAGAGAAAGTCATGTTCTCCAAAAATTTGATTCTTCAAAACTATCCGGGCCGGGAAATTTCAAGCTTTTCTTCATCCCCCTTTTTCTTGCAGGTAAAATCCCTAACCCTTTTCATTAGATTTTTGGTTTAAACTAAGGGGGGGAGTCTCATGCATTGGTTCATGGAAATAATGGTTGAACTCATACATGCATGCCTTTATATAACCTAAAACCTAGTGGGAGTAATTGGGTGGGAGCAAAGACTTGTGCAAAGAAGGGGTTAATAGCCTAAATATGTTCGGGTAGTGATTTTGAACCTTGAATTCTAAGCTATGTGTATTAATTTGTGCACTATATTGACGTTCCTAGATTTTTGGGGAACTGGAAGTAGAAACTAAAAAGGAATTTAGCTCCAGGTATGTATGGCTAACTTTAACCGTTGTAAAATTGCCATGTTTGGTGTCCTAATACTTGGTATGTGATATCTTCATGGATTAGTTGTAAAGTTAAACTCTTGTGAGTAGTATGTGTTTACTTGTGTGAACCATTTATGAATTCATGTAAATATTGTGCCTTAAACATTGTTGGTGAAGACGTCCGATATGATTGTGCAAGTAAATGGCAATAAACCAAGTTGTGATTGCGAATGTGTTATGTGGTAAGAACTGTGGAATAAATGATGGAAAGGAATCGAAATTGGTGAAATTGAGATAACTGTGGTAACATCCTTTGTGGCTGGTTGTGGAAAATTATTGTTGTGATTTAAATGGTACAACGGGCTGTTAAAAAAGATGGAAATGGCATTGATAGTCATATAAACCCTGTGTGAGTTGTGTTGTTGTTCCTTGAGATGTGTTGCTGTTGTTATTGGGATTTGTTGTTGTTGTTCCTGAAACTTGTTGATGTTCTCCTTGTAAATTGTTGTTGTTGTGGTATTGTTTGTGAATTGTGATTGCTCGGTGGGATCGGGTTGCGCGCCGCAACACGAAGTAATAAGGTGTGGGTTGTGGTGATAAGGGTGGCCGAGGTAATAAGGGTGGAAAGTGATCGATATCACTATTGAAATGAAATATGAGAACATTGTGAAATTGAAAATGTGGAAATGATGATGGGGAAAAAGAGAGACTGTCAACTTGTTTGCCTTGATTGTTTTCCTTGTGTGTATTCAATTGTTTTTTCCCTATATTGTTTGATACTTGTGTATGGTTTGAGGTTACTCAGGGTAAAGTTTGTTATACATACCAGTACAATTCGAATGTACATACTATTTTGAGAACATCTTGAGTATATAAAATACATAGGGAAAAATTGGGTATCAACAGCTGCCCCCTTTACCCGGGAAGGATGAAAGAGTTGTCGGGTAAAGATATGATGACCAATTTTTGACCGAGAGAGACGACTTGCAAAGGTTTTGACCGAGCTCTAGTTTTATGAGCTGCCTACATATCCCTGGTTTTACAGGAATCATGTCATATGTAGTTCGGGTTACATCGACGGAGTATGCCGATGGAGGTTTTTGAAGAGACGGACGCAATATTTAGGTTAGGAAGGGTGGTCAGGGACTGATGGGTTGCGAGAACCGGAGCGAGATTGCTCCTACTGTAATGGCCGTTGCCAGCTGATGTACCTGCAATTGAGTAATACAAGCATATCGTGCAGAATTTAAACGTGATGCAAGTTCCCGTTGGACCATGAATGTTGTCTTTGGACGGTTAGGATGACGTCCTCAGACCATGACGTCCTGGGCCGTGAAGCGCATAATAAAGGATTCCCAGGCTATGAAATGATGTTCTCGGGCTATGATGATGGTGCCTCCGAACCATGATGCCTTTGAATAATGATGTGCAGAATATAAAGCGGGATCCTCGGGCCATGGTATGGCGTTCTCAGGCTATGAAAATAGTGCCTCCGAACAATAACGCCTTTGGACATTTTGGCGATCTTTCAGCCCATGAAATGCAAAAGGTGGCGATCTTTCAGCCCATGAGATGCAGAGAGTAGCGATCTTTCAGCTAATGCAGGATTTAAATAAAAATGGCGATATTTCAGCCGATGCAGGATTTAAATAAAAGTGGCGATATTTCAGCCATGCAGGATTTAAAATAACGATGGCGATATTTCAGCCGATGCAGGATTAAAATAAAAGTGGCGATATTTCAGCCATGCAGGATGGAGACAGAGCTTAGTCTCGGAAGGCATAAAGGTAGCCTTATGCAATGCAGAGAAATGCAGATGGAGGTAGAGCTTAACCTCAGAAGGCAGAAAGGTAGCCTTATGCAATGCAGAGAAATGCAGATGGAGGTAGAGCTTAACCTCGGAAGGCAGAAAGGTAGCCTTATGCAATGCAGAGAAATGCAGATGGAGGTAGAGCTTAACCTCGGAAGGCAGAAAGGTAGCCTTATGCAATGTAGGAAATGCAGATGGAGACAATGCTTAGTCTCGGAAGGCAGAAAGGTAGCCTTATGCAATGCAAGAAAATGCAGATGGAGACAATGCTTAGTCTCGGAAGGCAGAAAGGTAGCCTTATGCAATGCAAGAAGATGCAGATGGAGACAATGCTTAGTCTCGGAAAGCAGAAAGGTAGCCTTATGCAATGCAAGAAAATGCAGGATGGAGACAGTGCTTACTCTCGAAAGACAGAAAAGTAGTCTTATGCAATGCAGAAATAAAGGTGAAGAGTAACGAAATCTCTTAGCTGATAGATGATAGCTGATAGTTGATTGTCCTTGTGGTTGCTGGGGATGTTGCGTGCGAATAGCGCTTGAAAATGGGTGATGATCCTAAGAATTGTATTCCTGAAAAGTGTGAGTTTGTAATCGTATCAGATGATTCTATGTTTTTGGGGTGCCTGCATTCAAAGAAAGAATGTGAGTTTTGTCAAGGGGGGAAGGTTAGTTCGTCTTCTCGTTGACTGCTCGTCCTACTCGGCTCGTTTTCATTGGGGTAGCATCGCTAAACAAAGCAATTTGATAGTAGCCATGCATGATTTAGTAAAATATGATAAAAATATGATGTAAATACATAATAGATAACAAACAAAATGATTTTATTTTTAGAAGAACCGACGACAGTGACGTGGTTCAAGATATTGCAACCTCTTTTGCTCCGGAATTTTGAGGGTCCTCCTCAAAATTCTGCCCCAGTTTACTGGGCTGGTGCCTCTGACGGCTGCGTGCGACGAATGGCTGAAAATCAACTTCGGAATTTTGAGCGTCCTCCACAAAATTCTGCCCTAGTTTCCAATGTCGGGGGGAATGAAAATTTTGTTGAATTGTGACCGAACCTAGAGGGCTGCCTACGTATCCCTTCTTAAACGGGAATCAGGTCAGGCGTAGTTTAAATACATCATATAGGAAAGCATAAAGATTACACATAGTAGCGCTTGACTGCATCTGAGTTGATTGGCTTTAGCCAGACTTCTCCATCCATTTCTGCGAGTATGAGGGCTCCTCTGGTTAGAACCCGGTGAACCATGTACGGACCTTGCCAATTAGGAGAGAACTTTCCTTTGGCTTCATCTTGGTGCGGAAAAATCTTCTTCAGTACTAACTGCGCTGGCACGAACTGTCTCGGCCTGACTCTCTTGTTGAAGGCTCTGGTCATTCTATTCTGATAAAGCTGACCATGGCAAACTGCATTCAGTCTTTTCCGTGTATAAGGGCTAATTGCTCATAGCGACTCTTTACCCATTCTGCATCTTCAAGTTCTGCTTCCTGCATAATTCTCAAGGAGGGAATCTCTACTTAGGCTGGGATGACTGCCTCGGTGTCGTAAACCAACATATAAGGAGTCGCCCCAATTGATGTGCGGACGGTGGTACGGTATCCCAATAGAGCAAATGATAGCTTCTCATGCCACTGCATGTGTTTTCTATCATTTTCCTTAGTATCTTTTTGATGTTCTTGTTGGCTGCTTCTACATCTCTATTCATCTGAGGTCTATAGGCTGTAGAATTCTTGTGCTTGATCCTGAAGGTTTCACACATTGCTTTCATCAGGTCGCTGTTGAGATTGGAACCATTATCAGTGATGATTGACTCTGGGACGCCGAATCGGCAAATGATACGATCGCGGACAAAGTCTGCCATGACCTTCTTGGTCACTGCCTTATACGATGTTGCTTCAACCCATTTGGTGAAGTAATCAATCGCCACTAGAATGAACCTGTGCCCGTTTGATGCGGCAGGCTCGATAGGTCCGATGACATCCATTCCCCAAGCGGCGAACGGCCATGGTGAGCTTGTTGCATTGAGCTCGTTAGGAGGCACCTTTATCATGTCTGCATGGATTTGGCAACGATGACATTTCCGAACATACTGGATGCAGTCTGTCTCCATAGTCATCCAGAAATAACCAGCTCGGAGTATTTTCTTGGCTAAGACAAAACCATTCATATGCGGACCACAGGTCCCTGCATGAACTTCTTCCAACAACCTGGATGCTTCCTTT
>NW_017670423.1:700766-735688 GCF_001879085.1 Nicotiana attenuata
CGAGGACTTCAATGGGGATTTGAGGAAAAAGGTTTACGGATTTGAAGAGAGGATGGTAGATTTGGGATAAGGAGGGCCTGGGGATTCTTTGTTGTTAGTTTGGTGGTGGTTGGTGGTGGCGCCGCCACCGGAGAAAACAGGGCGGCGGCTAGGGTTTCGGAGTTTTGAGGGATTCCGGTGGGATTTGAAGGGAGCTGGTGGTGGATTCATGATGAGGAAGAGGAGAGGGAGCTTTGGTGTGAGTTTGGGGGCGTTTGGTGGCCGGCCGCCGCCGCAGGCGAATTCCGGCGGGCGGCGGGCGGCGTTTGAAGGCGGAGCTCGGCGAGGTCTCTGAAGAGTTGAGAGGGATGACTGGGGGGTAGGGGGAACGTTTGGACATATAAATATTAATGATACCCCTAGTTTGAGACCGTAGGATCAAAGATCCTCGACGGTCCAGATTGATTTTGGTTAAAACGGTGTCGTTTGGTTGTACCGGGGAATTGGACCGGGTCTTGGAATGGGTCTTTGGGCTGGGTCTGAGGGGTGTGAGGGAAATTGGGCCTGTGCTTTTGATTTTGAAGAACAGCCCAACATTTCTCATTTCTCTCCTTTTATTTCAAAACAAATTATCTCACAATTCTTTTCCTTTTCTTTTTCCTTTCTTTTCAAAATTTAATTAAAATGCGAACTTTACTGCCTGGTGCAGGGTTGAGGCTACGACTCCAGCAGCGTGGATCCAAGGTCATCCTAGTAGTAAGTTTTAGGATGATGGGATGTCTATTACTTGAAAATCAACATCGAACCAAGTTGGCCCCATTTGCAAACATAAACTGATTTCCCCAATAGTGGACCTTTGGGAGCCATCAAAAGCTTTGACGTTGATAGCCCCATCCTTGATTTCATACAGACTCTTCCCTAATGTTCTGAGGGTCACCAATGGACAAATGTTGAGGCTGGACCCTCCGTCAATCAAAGTCCTGGTGATTAAATAGTCCTCGCATTGCACAGTGATGTGCAACGCTTTGTTGTGGCCTAAACCTTCAGGGGGCAACTCATCCTCTTGGAAAGTGATTTTATGACTCTCCAATACCTGCCCGACCAAGTTTGCCATCTCTCCTCCAGTTATATTGCTGGGTACGTATGCCTCGCTCAGTATCTTCATCAGGGCGTTCTTGTGTGTCTCGGAGCTTTGCAGTAGAGCTAGAATGGAGATCTGTGCTGGTGTTTTGTTTAATTGGTCGACAACTGAGTATTCTTTTGCCTGTATCTTCCGCCAGAGATCATCGGGCCCAGTTTCAATAGGCCGTCCAGAGGCCTGCTTACTTGATTCAACTAATTGCTCCGGAGTATAAATTCTGCCAGTCATGGTCATACCATGCGCTGCAATTGCTTCTCCAGACCTAGTCTTTCCCTTCCTTCTTGCCTCGGCGGTGTAATCCCAAGGAATGGGCTGTGCTTTTGGAGACCCAAACTCCACCTCAATTGGCTCTGTAGTATTTATGGAGGACGGTGTTTCAAACTCGAGAGGCACGGACATGTTTACTTCACAATCCCTAGAGGGCTGGATCTGGACTACGATTAGATTTAGTGTGACTATTGGTTTCTTGGGCTCGGACGAAAAATCGCTTCATCTGTTCTTCCTATAAGGTCGGCCTGACCTTAGCAGCCTCGGATCTCCATCGAGTAGCATACTCGCGGAATGTCTCAATGGGTTTCTTTTTCATATTCTGGATGTAAAAGATATCTGGTGCATTTTCTGTATTGAACCTGAACCTATCCATGAAATCGGACGCCATTCCAACCCAACTCGTCCACTTCTTGGGATCTTGGCTAATGTACTAAGATAGCGCATCGCCTTTCAAACTTCTCATGAAGAGTTTCATGTGAATCTTCTCATCTCTTCCTACACCGACCAGCTTATCACAGTATGTCCTCAGATGGACTCTAGGATCCCCCGAGCCGTCAAACATTTCGAACTTGGGAGGTTTGTACCGCTCGGGAAGTTCGACGTCTGGCTGAATGCAAAGATCCTCATAGTTCAGCCCTTCAATGCCTTTGTTTCCTTCAACGCCCTAGAATCGGCTAGTCAATTTCTTGAGCTCGGCTGCCAGGTTTTTGATGAGAGAGTCTTTGTCATCAGACTCCGGTGTGTTTGTAATGGGTTGAGTGTATTGTGGTAGGGTTTCCACATAGATGGGAGCGTGGTGGGGATAATCATTCGATGGATCAGGGATGAGGAGTGGAGTGTTGTTGTGGCATGTGTTGCAATTTTGATGAGTAGCGGGTTGTTTCTGCGGCTTCGGGATGTTCTGTGGAGGCATGGGGTGTTGAAAGTTGTTGTCGGGAGTATTGAGGGAGAATGACAAACTCGCCAAGTTCCGAACTTGGTCTAGTTCTTCTTGAAATTTCAGTAACTTCTGTTCGAGCTGAGCGGCACTTTCTTTGGATACCTGAATACCTTGAGGAACCTCTACCCTTTCAACCAAATTCTCCTTTCTGGCGTTGTTCATATCTTCCATTTTTGCTTTGCCCCTGTTTTTGATAGGACTTGGAGGAGGAGGAGGTGGAGGGCCCTTAGATCTTGTGGAGTAGGATGACGATGCCAGAATGCACGAACTAACCTTTTAGGGAGGGGAATAAAACTAAAAGTAAAAACAACAAAAAGGTAACAAGTTAGTACGGATTCTGTAAAAATATTGCAATATTTAAACACATAGCATAAGAATATAAATCGTGTCCTAAATTGGGTGCCTCGTTGTGCCCGAGGTAGGCCTAGCGACAAGTTGGAGAACTTATAATGCTAAATGCCCCATTTTATTGATGAAAATAAGACGAATCCCAAAACGACACTAAAATTGCATAAAGTAAAAATGTCACTAATGGCCATTGGCCTTATTACATTTCAAAAGCGACAAAAAAAAAAAGAAACTCCTGACTATTTGGTCCTAGAAGGACCTTCCCCAGACTCGGCATTTTTGGCTTCATCGAACAACGTCACCAGCTCACGCATTCCTAGCAGCAGATAAGCCCTAGCCAAATGTCCTCCTTCATTTCCCTCAACATACTGGAATGAAGTTCTTCCCACCAACTTAGCAGCCTTGGGTGAATGTTGGTTACCATGCCGAATCTGGGGATTTCGTGCCTCATTTTCTGCAAACCAAAGTGTTAGTCCCTTACCCCCGCCGGACTCGACTATTTAAATCAATAATTGGTATAAACAACATTTACTCCTCCAAATAAATGCACAGAATATGGTGTTGTCCGTTTGGGTCCCAGGGGAACCCAGTGGACTTTGGATAAGGCTATCTTAAAGAGTCATTATGTGGACAACATAACTGACTCGACTAGGTTTGACAGTGATGCATGTACAGTTAAATAGAATAAGGTTTCTATGGGGTGCTAGACCGGTACCCTTGAGCGGACAACTCAAGAGGGAAAGGCACGGAACCGTCGACTGCACCGTTGATCGACTAGTTTTACCGCAAATATGCCTTTGCCAAATTTAGGGGGTAATAATATCGGAGGAGCGCAACAACTCATCAAGCATTGCTATGGTATTAGTTTGGCACGAGTGGAATATGATGTTGAAGATGCAATTACAAGAATGAAACAAATTGTCACATATTTTCACGTTCATAATGATTACAATAATTGCTCAAAAATTACAACGGTATTGAAGGAAAGCAGTAAATGAAAGCGTTAAAAAAAAAGAAACAAAAAGACAGGTTAGTTTCGAATAAAGGTATTAAACAAAGCAATAAAGAAAACAATAAAGTCACATATAACATGAAGTGCTAAAAGCATAAAGAATCCCCAGGAGAGTCGCCATGCTGTTGACGCCCCCTTTTTCTAAAGCGAAATCGGGTTTACGACATTTGGGAAGACAACTCTATTCCCGTTTGGGAATTGGGATTTTGGAATTGAAGAGTCGCCACCTAATGATTAAGTGCATTAGGACACTAAGGGTTTTGAATTTTGAAAACCAGAGTTCGGGTAAGGGCTAGAAATTATCTCGAGGGGAAGGTGTTAGGCACCCCTCAAGATCCACTAGCGTGGTTCCCGGCCATGCTATGTTGTGACTTTAATGTAAACAAGTATACAAATAAATTTACACATAAGGGTTGCAAACAAGCATGTTGGAATCAATAATTTGTTTGAGGAAGAGTCTAAGTGCAAGAATTAGTCAAGACATTGAATAAACAAAGAAGAAAAAGTTAGAAGGAAAAGGAATNTCTTACCTCATTGGGCTGAGGCAAAAGGAAAGTTCGCCCCAAACTGGCAGGGGCCATTTGTTGTAACCAGAGTGTTGTCCAATGGCGCATTATATTTGACAGATGTGGAAGAAAAATTTGTAGAAATGGCTATTAACTCTGATGCAGTCAAGCGATACTATGTATGATTTCTTGGTTTAATTGTACTTTATTGTATTTGGCATATTTTTGAGATTGAAATGACGAAGGCATTTTGTTCTGCTATCCAAACACTTTATCCTTTGTTATACCTTTAAGCCTCATTTACTTTCTTTCGTACCCCTCTTTCGGAATCAATAACAACTCGGAAGCTCGAGCAAGGAAAATCAGCGAAGAAACAAGAAAACACAATCCAACGGAAAGAAAAGAAAAAGAAAAAAAGAAAAGAAAAAGGAAAAAAGGAAGAAAAAAGAGAAAAATGAAAAAAAGACAAAAAAAAAGAAGAAAGAAAAAAAATGAAAAGAAAGAAAATAATGTAGAAGAAAAGGAAAGATTGCAACAACAAAGTAACTTCTATGACCTGAACTACGTTTGACTTGATCCCGAAAGGGTACGTAGGCAGCCTCTCTCTGAGGTTCAGTCACACCAAAGCAAAATCCCAAAAGTCCCCACGAAAGAAACTGGGGCAGCAGTTGTGGTTATGCAAGAAATTTGATTCCGAAAGTTGTAGTTTCGAACCCACGTCGAAATTTTTTAGAGCCTTTGATACCCTTTCTTTCTAACCCTGTCCAAAATCCTGCATTACGGTCCAAAGAAAGACCTTCTGTTCAATCTTCAGGAAGTGCCAATACGAGCAAGTAAAAGTGATGCACGTCAGGGGCAACACTCCGGTGCAAGAAAAATGATAAAAATGAGAGAGTCTTATTGGTGAAAACCCTCACGGGCACCGTAAGGCGAAGTGAGTTGAGAGAAATAAAAAAAATGAGAGAGTCTTATTGGTGAAAACCCTCACGGGCACTGTAAGGCGAAGTGAGTTGAGAGAAATAAAAAATGAGAGAGTCTTATTGGTGAAAACCCTCACGGGCACCGTAAGGAGAAGGTGAGTTTTTCAGGCAGGCAAATGAGACGCGTCTGTGGTCAACAGCTGCTCAAGACATTGCAGGACGAGCAAGATCTGGGTTTGCGGTGAAAATCAGGTTGTGAAAGTCCGGAATGGCAAATGTGGCGATTGAAAGCTGATTGGTTAGATAGCCTGGGCTGGTCAATCCAAATGCATGGCATACTCAATGGTACCGGCTGTTCCACTCAGATAAGTCTCATTCTCTTCTTTTCTTTTTCATTACAAATCATCCGTTCTCGGATTCTCTTTATCCTTAACCCTCGAGATCGTTGCATTTCATTCTTTCGGGGTCTATCTTTAAGACGTTTCAGTGTCAGTTCTGTTCGAAACAAAAGGAAGGAATGTCAAGGCTAACTACCAGCTTCCTAGTTGTACAGACAGGGCCAGAATATATCAAAGATGTCAAAGGCAAAGTAAGTCATAAAGGACCACTGGAATTTTCATCGGTGGATTAATCGGATAATTGCGGGGAAGAAGCGAAGTTTTTAAAGAGGGGTCAGAAACACAAAAACAACAGTATGGGATAGAACACTTGGGTCATCAGAGTCAAGGGGGTTGAAATTCGGTCAGGAAGTCGAGGGGATTCAAGGCAAGGCCAGGAAGCGGGTCGGAGTGAAGCCCAGCAGCAGGGATGTACCTAGCAAGAATGCCAGCAACTAGCCACCATTTTTTAAATTGACAAGATTTTTCTTTGATTGAAACAGGGGCAGAAATTTCGTTCATTTCGGAGAAACCCTCCGTAAGGAAAGGTAGCACCCAAACAGGTATGACTGGAAACTCTCAGGACCCTCCTGGAAAATGGGACTTAGTTTAAATTTCAAAACAATCATGAGTAGCATAATCTAACATAAATATACGCCAAGGAACATAAGTTGGTTTCAAAGTTGCCTGTTTAAGAAAGGATTCAATTAGGAGTTGCCAGGACCCTCCTGAATAATGGGACACAGTTTTAAGACCTCCTTTAGGTAACAAGATACTGTTGTAGGATAGTATAATTCAGCCGTAGAATTGCGCACTTAAGATGAGACTTGAATTTTGATTTTCAGGACCCTCCTGGATAATGGGACGCAGTTTTAAGGCCTGCTTAGATAACAAGATATAGATAACAAGGTCCGCTTAGGTTAATATTGTTTTTTTTAACTAGAAGTTGTCAGGACCCGCCTGGATAATGGGAAGTAGTTTAAGACCTTTTAGACAACAAATGTAGTGGTAGTAATACCTTTGGAAGATATAACTTAGGTTCGTAATCAGGACTTCCCTGGATAATAGGACTTAGCTTTCACATTCTTATAATAGTTGGTAGAATAATTCAATTTAACACTCACATCTGTGCCCAGCCACCAAACTGGGGCAGGAAATGTTCTTTGTTTGCTTTATTTGTTGCAGTCAGGAGCCCACCTGGAGAACAAGGGAATACTTTCCAAGCTTCAGCAGTCAGGAGCCCACCTGGAGAACAAGGGAATACTTTCCAAGCGTTGCAGTCAGGAGCCCACCTGGAGAACAAGGGAGTATTTCAAATTTCGGCAGTCAGGAGCCCACCTAGAGAACAAGGGAAGTACAATTCCAATTTTAGCTTTTAATATTTGATAACATGCTGTACCCAGTCACCAAACTGGGGCAGAGAATTTTCGTTGCTTGTTTTGTCGTAGTCAGGAGCCCACCTGGAGAACAAGGGAATACTTTTCAAGTTCAGCAGTCAGGATCCCACCTGGAGAACAAGGGAATACTTTTCAAGCGTCAGCAGTCAGGCGCCCGCCTGGAAAACAAGGGAAGTACAATTCAAATTCTATCCGTTAATTTTTAATATTTGATAACATGATGCGCCCAGCCACCACACTGGGGCAGAAATTTTTCTTTGTTTGTCTGTTTTGTTGAAGTCAAGAGCCCGCCTGGAGAACAAGGGAATATTTGTCAAGCGTTGCAGTCAGGAGCCCACCTGGAAAATAAGGGGATACTTTTCAAGCGTCAGCAGTCAGAAGCCCGCTCGGAGAATAGAGGCACACATTTCAAACTTCAACAAGTCTAGCATCACGCAGAGGAACGGCAAAACATCTCCAATCACAATGCAAGGCAACAACGCAAGAATTCCAGTGGAAGAATACAAGTTCAAGGCAACACAAAGAGCAAGTTAGAAGACATAGATAGGACCCTTTTTGTAATTCATAGATCATAGCTTAGGCTGGCTTCTTTTTATTTTGACATGGTGTAATAAGGAGGTCAGCAAGCAGTAGCAGCAGCAATAGTAGTGAAATCACAACCCTGGTAGTCCCAGCTACCAAACCTTCCAGAACTACACTGACCTGATTCCTTTTTAGCCAAGGATATGTATGCAACCTTTGAAGCAGGGTTCGGTCAAACGGTTTTCAAAATTGCTTCACACGGAGTATTCGAACGGGCAAAAATCGCTCGTATCCACTCACTTATCTTTGCCCGAGAACTTTGCGTGTTCCCGAGTAATGAGGGGCAGCTGTGAGCACGTGATTTTTTCCCTAAGTGAATTACTCCCAAAAATTCAAACAAAATGATTTTTCTTCATTATTCTGCAATTTTGTGAATTTTTGTGTTATTTTCTGTTAATTGTTTGCATTTATTTGTGCATTTTAATTCATATGAAAATAAATAAAAATTTAATTACATTTGACATTTGCATTTAGGAATAATTAGTGATTGAGTTGTTTTAGAGCAAATATGAAGAAAATGACAACAATGGTCCATTTTTGCATTTTTAATTGTTAATTGTTGAGTTTACTTTTAATAGGATTTAATTAATTTTGTAGGAATTAATTAGCTTAGTTTCGGCAATGAACTAGGTTTCATTTTTGTTCTTTGCATTTTATAAAATCAGAGAAATACAAAAAAAATATATATATACTAAAATGAAAACAAAAAATAAATAAAAGAAAAGAGAAAACAATTTAAAACAAAGAAAATAACAATAAAAGAAAATAGATAACAAATGTGGTCTCGGCAGAGACCCATGAATTGGGCCATTTTAACACCTGGCCCAAACCACACGCACCCCGTCCAGCCCAAATCCTCGATCCAGTCCATTCCCCACGCCCAGCCAAACGACGTCGTTTGGTTAAGTTCCAATCTTGACCATTGATGATTATTGATCCAACGGACAGGAAGTCCACGATCAAAGATATATAATGGTCGGAGCCCCCCCTACCCCAAGCCATCGTCTCTCTCACCCCCCTTAGAAACCTCGCCGGCTCCGCTTAGCTCCGCCGCCGGAAATCGTCCACGGCGGCGGAGAACCACCAAATGCCACCAAAATTACACCATAACCCCTCCTCAACCTCCCCATTCCGATTATCCAAACACTTTTCCTCGAAACCCAGCCCAACACCTCGAATCTTAAATCTAATACATGAACCCTAGCGCCGCCACAAGATCCCCTGGCGGCGGCGCCACCACCAAACCTTCCCAAACCAACACCCCATAACCTCCTTGACCACCTTGTCTTGAATCCCAAGCCAAACCCCTTCAAATCCAAGGGGAACTCCGCCAATTTTGGATCTAGGGCTCAAAGAGTCCGAACCTTTTTCGGGGTTTTCCAAGGCTCGGGTCAATTTCAATTGATGTTAAAATAGACGCATAGCAGTAACAAGGTTGAAGGCAGTCGGATTAAAGTAGAAAATCAGTAAGTTTTCTTTCCATCTTTGGCTATCTTTTTTTTTTCTTTTCTTGTTCTTTCTTTCTTTGATTGCCAATTCTGGGAGCTTGTTTAGTTAGTTTGTGTCGTTTTTTAGGGTTTGGTTTCTTGTCCCTTAATTTTCATCTGAAAACTGATAAGTTTAAATAAATTCGAGCTGACGATTCATCCTTTCAGTGTTGCTTAGAATTTTGTTTGATTCACAGTTTGGGTGTTTGATTTTTACTGCATGATCCCCTGGGTGTTGGTCAGTGGCATGAATTTTTCCTTTTAACTGTTCCAATCTGGTTTCATACTGGTTTTGGTTGTTGATTAATTGATTAGTTTATTTGTTTTTGGCTAATAGATGTTAATCCGAAATCAGTAGTTATTTGAATTGAATTTGTTTAGCTGGTTAATTGACCATAGTTGTTTGGTTAGTTAACAAGGCTGGGGAGGATAGGTTAGTAATTCTGGGAGTATTCAAGGGTATTTTGGACATTAAAAATGGCCCAGTCTGTTAAGGCTAGTAATTTCAGAACTCAATTAAGGGCAAAATAGGTATTTTAACGGTGGGAAAACTAAACTAGAACTCACTAGGATATTGTAGAAGGGGTCTAAATTGGAAATCAGAAAATATATAGTATAACTTGAGTAACAAGTTAAAACTGGAGGACTGAATTGAAAATAACATAGGGACTAGAGTGCAAAACTAAAGTCTGATTGTTCACCCTTATGGTACCTATAAAAGGGCAGTGCCTTTGCCTTGATTCACAAGTTTTCAGCTCCAAAATTCCCCCCCCCCCCCCCAAAGGTGCTCTCTAAGCTTCAGATCTGATTTTGAAATTCAACATTCAAAAACCCAAAAACAATAGAAAACCTCTAGAAAAACCAAAAAAAATACTGTTCCATTAGATAATTCAGGTTAATTTTGACTTTGAGCTATCGTTTTCCATTCTTCTAGTTCAATATTTGGGTTCTGAAACTTCAAGTGTTTCCTGGTCTGATTTCAAGCAATTTTGGGTCTGTGTAAACTGGTTTTGGACGAGTTGTGCATCTGCTGAAGTATTCTAATGCATTTCGAGCTTATTTTATTGCATTTCAAGTGGTTTTTGGGTTGATTTGTTAGTTTCTGCTTGGTTGTCGAATGTTTCTGAATTTCTGAATCCATTCTTGGGCTGTTCGCTATTAAGCTGCTGGTTCCTATTACATTACTACTGCTGAACTTGCTGCCTCTTACTTATTCCTTATTTCCATTTCCAGGTATTTTCCTTGGCTCATAACTGAGGATCAACTGCTAAATATGTAATAGATTTGAAGTAATTTGAATGAAGGATACATTCAAGCGTGATCTCCCTGTTATTTTACTGTCTTTGTGTGTCTCATGCTTAGCTATAGGTGGTGATTAGGCTTCTCCTTTCTGAAATTATGTGTATAAGAGATTCCTATAGATTAGACATTGCATTACTTGTGTAATAATTGGACTGTAAGAACTTGAATTGTTCACGTTTGCTCCAGTGTTCCAGATCTAGTATATATTAGAATTTTTTGCAATTCCCAGTTATTTTTGAAGTCATAGTCGTGAGTCGGAGAGCTATGATTCAATTAATGAGTGCATAGTTTGACGAAACTCACAACTGAAGGTTCTATGTGTTTTATTGTTATTATAAGGAAATTCGATTGTTACATAACACGATAGGTATTTGAAAGTAATAAAAATGATTAGTAATTTGCAGATTTGAATTCCCTTTCATTAGTCATGTTCAGCAGTTCTCCCATTCAAACAATTAGTACATTGTGTCCTTTATTTAACCATAGCAGATTTGGATCAAGGATGCGTGCTAAAATAATTTTAGTCAGTTAATTGGTGTAAACGCATAAAATCAACACCTAACTAGCCTTCCTGTTTCACGAGATTGTATGGTATTGTGTTTTGGGCCTTGGTTTGATCGGGCCACAAGAACTGGGCCTGATGAAGGCTCGGTCAGGACTGATGCCATTTTGAGGGTATATCTTTGGGCCTGGCTCCAATTGGAGCCCATTTTACATCCCAAAATTGTATCCAAAGCTGGACTGCAATTGGACCGACGTTGGACCTTTGATTCATTCATATTGAGCCAAAGATTGGGCCCATAAGTTATTTTCACACCTAAATCGCATATGGGCTTGAGTACAGCGGCCTATTTGCTTAAAAATTGGACTACTAACATACTTAGTTGCAGTTAGTTAATTAGGACACCTTTCAACAATTGGATTTAAGCCATAATTAGATTACAATTAGTTCATGGCATTCCATGTGTTAAGATAAATGTCCTGTTAGAATAATTTGGAGGTGCGCCGCACCGAATAAATCGTAAAATTGCGTGGCCCTCTTTAATTATATTTTTAAAATTCTTAGAATTCAGGATGGGCCGTTTAGCGAATTTCACGGCTTTCCCCAAAGATAATAACACGATAGCTACTTTAGGCGCGTATTTTAAATAATTTTACCTTCCTAAATACGGGTGCACATTTATGCGACCCAAATCCAAATCCCAACAAAGTCGAAATGTGTCAAAAATCGCGGGTGCATTTATGTGATGCGGTTCGAGATGTGTTTTCACGACGTTGAAATTCTCTTAAACTAATAATAATAAAAGCGGTTCAAAGTTAAAAGCACATAGATTAAAACATGTACTAGAATCGAATAAATACGCCAAATATGACAGTTAAGCGACCGTGCTAGAACCACGGAACCCGGGAATGCCTAACACCTTCTCCCGGGTTAACAGAATTCCTTACTCGAATTTCTGGTTCGCGGACTGTTAACAGAGTCATAATTTCCTCGGTTCGGGATTCAACCGGTGACTTGGGACACCATTAATCTCCCAAGTGGCGACTCTGAAATCTTAATAATAAATCCCGTTCCGACTGTCCTTTAAGTGGAAAAACTCCTTTATGCCCTTGCGGGTGTAGGAAAAAGGAGGTGTAACATCCAAAAGCCCACATTACGGTCCAAAGAAAGACCTTCCGATCAGTCTTCAAGAAATGCCAAGTCAAGCGGGTAAAGGTAATTCATGTCAGGGGCAACACTCTGGTTCAAGCAGGAAAAATCCAAAATAAGAGAGTCTTATTGGTGAAAACCCTCACGGGCATCGTAAGGCGACGGGAGCTGAGAGAAATAAAATTAGAGAGTCTTATTGGTGAAAACCCTCACGGGCATCGTATGGCGACGCGAGCTGAGAGAAATGAAAAATGAGAGAGTCTTATTGGTGAAAACCCTCACGGGCACCATAAGGCGAAAGTGAGTTGAGAGAATCAAATGAGATAGGTCTGTGGGTGAAAACCGTTCAAGACACTGCAGGATGAACAAGGTTAGGGTTTGGTTGAAGAAATCAGGATTATGGAATTCTGGGGTAACAAAGTGTGGCAGGTGAAAGTTGATTGGTTGGGCGGATTGGGCCGATTAGTCCGAAATGCATGTCATGATCAATGGTACCAGTTGTTCTACTCAGATAAGTCCCTTTTTCCTTTTCTTTCCTTTTTGCAAATCGTCCGGTTATGGATTCTCTTATCCTTAACTCTCAAGGTCATTGCATTTCATTCCTGTTGAGGTTTTTTCTTCAAGATGTTCCAATGTCAGTCTCATTCAAAACAAAGAAGAAAGGATGTCGAGGCTCACTACCAGTTTCCCAATTGCAAGTGGGGCCAGAACGCACCAAAGATGGCATGATGCAAAGTAAGATACAAAGAGTCACCGGAAGTTTCATTGGTTGTTTGATTGGGTAGTTTAATGGGGGATGCAAAGTTTCAGATAAAAGGGGTCAGAGAGGTAGAAGCAACAGTCTGGGTATGAAACATTCAGGTCATCGAAGGTCGTGGGGGTCGAAAGTCGGTCAGAAAGGCAAACGGTTCAGGGCCAGTTCAAGAAGCAAGGCAAGGCAAAACACAGCAGCGGAGACGTCTTCAGCAAGAATGCCATCAACTAACCACCATTTTTAAACTAACAAGATTTTTCTTTGATTGAAACAGGGGCAGAAAGTCTTTGTTGGTTTCGGAGAAACCCTCCTTAAGGAAAAAGCAAGCACCAAAACAGGTTTGACTATAAATTATCAGGAGCCCGCCTGGAGAACAGACTTATTTATTTCAAGTTTTAGCAATCAGGAGCCCGCCTGGAGAACAGAGGCATTTATTTCAAGTTTTTAGCAATCAGGAGCCCGGCTGGAGAACAGAGGCATATATTTCAAATTTCACCGGTGAAAGCATCACTCGGAGAAATGGTAAAACATCTCATATCACAATTCAAGGAAACAACAAAAGAATTCCATCAGGAGAATACAAGTTCACAAGGCAACAAGAACTACAAGAGCAAGTTTGAAGACATAGATAGGACTTTTGTAATTCATAGATCATAGCTTAGTCTAGCTTCTTTTTATTTCGGCACGGTGTAATAAGGGGGTTCAGTAAGCAGTAGCAGCAGCAGCAGCGACAGTGAAACCACAGCATCATTGTAGTCCCAGCTACTAGACCTTCCCGAACTACACTGACATGATTTTTAGCCTAGGATATGTAGGCAACCTCAGAAGCTGGGTGCGGTCAAACTTTTCAAAAATACTTCACACGGAGTATTCAAACGGTCAAAAATTGCTCGTATTTGCTCACTTATCTTTGCACGAAAACTCTGCGTGTTTCCGAGCAAAGAGGGGCAGCTGTGAGCACGTGATTTTTGCCCTATATGAATCACTCCCACAAATACAAAAACAAATTAACTTCTTTCATTATTTGCAATTTTATGGATTTTTGTGGCATTTTCTGTTATTTGTTTGCATTTTGTCTGTGCATTTTGATTAAAAAAAAATGTTGCATTTTTGCAATTAGGATTTAACTTTGAATTTTTAAGAATTAATTGGCAATTATTTGTTTGTTTTGTAAAATGGAAAATCACAAAAAAAATAGTTTATTGTTGCACCTTTTTAATTTTAATTTTGAACTTTGGTAGTTTTTCTTTCAATTTGGTTTTAATTAGAGTTGATTAATATAATGTGATTAAGGAATTAATTTGGGTTATTTTTAGTTTTAATTTGAAAGGAATTAAAAAAAAAAGAGTGAAAAGAGAAAAAAGCAAAGAGGAATTGCATCAGATTTTTGGGCTGCTTTAATCCTAATTCCCTAAAGCCCAAACCAAACACCCAGTCTTGGGAAAAAATCAAGCCCAAACCCCTCAATTCACCCGCTCCAGCCCAAGCCCCATCTCAACCCGGCCTGCCCCACCCATAATCGAAACGACGACGTTTCGTCACAAAGCAATCCCAGCCGTCGAGGATCTTTGATCCAACGGCTGGGAAGTGGGGTATTTTTAATATAAAATTATCCAAATCTCACCCCACCATCCCCCAATTCACCGTCTCAGACCACCCCCATATACACTACCGCATTTCCGTCGCCCTCTGCCGTCCGCCGCCGGCCGGAAATCGCCTCCGCCGGCGGCCGGTCTCCAAATAATCCCAAATTTTCACTACTGCCTCACCTCCTCCTCCTCGTTATAGATCTAACCTTATTTTCTTTCCAATCCCTTCCAAACACCTCGAATATCTAAAATCCTAAACGCCGTCACCACCGTGCACGGCGGCGCCGCCTTCAAACCACCCCAAAACAATACCCCATGACCCCAGGCCTCCTTCATGCCTAATATGACAATCACATCCTTCGAATCCACCCAGAATCGCTCCAATCTTAGATTCGAGGTCCAGTTTCAACGGTTCAAACTCAAGCCTTTGTTCCCCATAAATTGACGCTGCTCGTATATGCTAGAACATCAAACGTAATGTCAAATTAAACCACTAAGATCCCCTTTTCCATATTTTTTTATGAGAATTGATATAGAATTTTTAGGGTTCTTAATTGATTTTTGTTCGTTCTGTTTTTTTGTTTTAATTTTTATTTTTGGTTTGATTCAGTGTTTGGCTCTATTAACATAGGCTTTAAATCTTTAAATTTTTATTTTTTATTGATTAGTTAGTTAGATTCGATTTTTCTATTTTTCTTAGAATTAATGTTAATGCAGTTTGATTCATATTTCTGTGATTGATTTCGATTGTTGCTGTGATATTGATTTTATTTTTTGTTTTTAATTTGCTGGTAGTTCACTGTTGTTCGTCTTAGACTTAGTATTAATTAGGGTTGAATTCTCATTTTGGTTAGTTAGTTCAATTGTTAAGTTTTCTATTAAAATTGTTTGGGTATAGCTGAGTGTTCCAGGCTTTAATTAGTTAACTATGGTTGATTCTTGACCAGTTCCCAGGGTAAGAGGGGGGCTGGTTTAACTTGGTAATTTTCAGAATTGAAAAGGGTAATCTAGGGAATTCAATTTAGGGAATCTCTAGTAACTAAAATTAGAAGTCACTAGAAGCACCTAGAAGGGGTTATAATTGGTATTTTTGGAATCTTAGTAGTGTAACTTGAGTAACAAGCCAAGATCCTAGGGACTAAATAGTTTAAAAATAAAAATAAAAAGGACTAAAGTGTAAAAACAAAGCTTGCAAGGGCTGCCCTAGTTGTTTGCCTATAAAGGCATCATTTCTTGCCTTAGAAGGCAAGGATTGAAGGACCTAAAAATAGAGAGTCAGAGGCGGCTGGAAATTGAAAAAGAACTTCCAATATTCTCTGGAAATTTTCCTGAAATTCCTAAGAATATCTATCATGAAATAAGTTCTGAACATTAGAAGCTTAGAATGAGTTGAATCCATAGGGTGTTGAGGTGTGCTAGTTCAGTTTGGCTGGATTTTTGATAGTTGGTCTATTTCAAATGTTGTTTTTGTTTCAAATTTGGTTTAACTGGACCCCTCCTGATCATCTCTGGGATTGATTTCGTTGCTGGGACATTGTTGTCTTGCTGTCGACTGCTATTGCTTCTCACTGCTGTTATCCTCATTCCTTCTATTGTTTTGTTTTCCAGGTACTTTTCCTAGCCCATAGTTGGAAACCAATTGTTGAACATGTAACAGTTTGAACGTGCTGAAATGAAGACTGAATTTATGTTTATATTTCTGTATTTGTTTTGTTCCCATTTTGACTTTGGTAACTAGATCTAGAGCTGCAATTAGTGATTAGAGTTCCTTTATTTGGACTGTGTGTAAGAGACTCCTATAGAATATTGCTTATGTGTATAAAACTGGACTGTATGCAATTTTTTCAGACTTGCTGTATTTAGTTTGGTTGGTTGTTATATTAATGTGAGGTCAAGTCTATGTATATTTGCACAGATCCGCATCTCCTATACTCTAACACAATTGATGGTTTAATTTGCTCATTATGAACATGTTAAAAGTGAAGCTTGGGATAACTAAATTGCTGTTAGCTTTCAGATTTAGCATGTTAAGGTTAGTTTCATGGGTCTTAACAGGAGTATCATGAGTATTAACAGGATTAAATTCGATTAGTTGAACTGATTATATCATATAGTTGATAATCGCTTTAGTTAATCATGGCTTCCTATAATTATTTGTGTTAATTCATAGCTTAACAACTTCACGTGAATAATTGTTTTAATTCTAGTTGATATGTGAAATTGTATCTCAATTCCTAGTCCATTGTTTCAGGTAAATCAATTTGAATCACAACGTTAGTTTACAATTTGATAGCTCAATGGATTCCGTTGGGCCTGGTAAAGGCCTGGACTGACTGGGCCATAGAGAAGTAACTTAACGTGGCCCAACTGTGTAAAAATTATCCAAAACTGGGCGCCAGACCCATTTCCCTTTTAATTCAATTAATCTGAGGCCTAGGCAGTCTAGGTTATATTCCAGCTTCAACATCTTCACGCTGGGCCCAATGACAAAATCAGAAGCCCAAAGCTAGGCAAATTCTAATAGAGACAGCAGTATTTTCCTTCTTCATGGGCTAATTTTGAAGCCCAAAAATGCTGAAAGTTTGAATTTGTGCCAAGTTTGTGAGATTAATTCTTATAATTTTGAGTTTGGGCTTCTCAAGCTAGGTGTCACATTTGAATTAAGAGGTTTTCCTCTTGTTTAAGTGTGGACTTGAGCTTGGGGGGCCCGAGCTCCTTAATTGATAGTTTACTAATAAGGTCGACTAATTAATTAGGCCCTTTAGAGACAACACTTGATAGAAAATCGTAGTTCATTTAGGTTGGCCTTTAAAATAAAAATGAGGTGCGCCGCGCCAAATGAAATCACAAATTGCGTGGCCCTCTTAAAATACCCTATTAAAATACTTATAATTCGGGACGTGCCCTATGGGATGCTCATCTGAAACCTTTGTCCGGTCAATGCGAGAAAGAGGCCTCCCGCAAAGTTAATAATGCGCTAGTCGCTTTAGGCGCGTTCTTTAATAATTTTACCTTCCTAAACTCGGGTGTGCATTTCATGTGACCCAAATCCAAATCCCAAAACGTTGAATAAAATGTGTTGAGGATCTGGCGCATTTCACGTGACGTGATCCGAAAACATGTTTTGAACGACGTTCAATTTCCTTAAAATTAATTAAATGCGGTAAACAATTTAAAATTGCACATAGGTTCAAACTGTATTAAAACTAGATAATTAAGCCAGATATAACAGTTGAGCGACCGTGCTAGAACCACGGAACCCGGGAATGCCTAACACCTTCTCCCAGGTTAACAGAATTCCTTACCCGGATTTCTGGTTCGCGACTGTTAAAGAGAGTCAAATCTTTTCCTCAATTCGGGATTCAAACCGGTGACTTGGGACACCATAAATCTCCCAAGTGGCGACTCTGAATCTCTTAATAAAATGAATCCCGTTTAGATTGTACTTTAATTGGAAAAACTCCCCTTATTATACCCTTTACGGGGTGTAGTAAGGAAAAATGAGGTGTGACAATAGACCGGATGAAAAATCTTGTTGATGTGTTGCCCCAAAATAGCCCCTAACGCTACATCACTTGCATCACACATAAGCTCAAAAGAAGCACTCCAATTTGGAGCGGTGATAATGGGAGTACTAGTCAACTTGAACTTTAGCAATTCAAAGGCTCTCATGCAATCATCATTGAAGTGGGGCTTAGCATATTTGCCAAAAGCTTGCACAACGGGTTCACCACTTTAGAGAAATCCTAGATAAAACGCCGGTAAAATCCCGCATGGCCTAAGAAACTCTGCACGCCTTTCACTGATGATAGAAATCACCTCAATATTTTCCTTGTCGACTTCAATGCCATTCTTTGAGATCGTGAGGCCAAGGACAATGCCTTCCTCGACCATGAAATGACATTTCTCCCAATTGAGCACCAAGTTTGTTTCTTCACATCTTGCCAACACTTTATCCAAGTTTGCAAGACAATCATCAAAAGAATTCCCGACCACCAGAAGTCATCCATGAAGACTTCAAGGTAATCCTCCACCATGTCCGTGAAGATCGCCATCATACACCTTTGAAAATTCATCGTTGCATTGCACAACCCAAATGGCATCTTCGAGAAGGCAAAAGTAACATAAGGACATGTAAAGGTAGTTTTCTCTTGATCCTTTGGAGCAATAAGAATTTGGTTGTAGCCGGAATACCCATCAAGGAAATAATAGAAAGCACGGCCGGCCAATCTATCAAGCATTTGATCTAGGAAGGGAAGTGGAAAATGTTCCTTCCTTGTGACTTTGTTGAGCTTACGATAGTCGATGCACACTCTCCACTAGGTCACGTTCTTGTAGGAATCAACTCATTCTTATCACTGGTGACCACCGTCATACCCCTTTCTTTGGGACACACTGAACCGGAGAAGTCGACAAACTATCAAAAATGGGGTAGACAACCTCGGCATCCAACCACTTGATGATCTCCTTTTTGACAACCTCTTGCATGGCTTCATTGAGTCTCCTTTGATGTTCAATAGATGGTTTGGCACCTTCCTCCAAGTTAATCTTGTGCATGAAAAATGCGGGGTTTATCCCCCGAATATCCGCCAATGTCAATCCAATAGCCTTCTTCCTCTTTGTAGTACCTCCAATGTAGATTCTACCTGCACGTTAGTCAAACAAGAGAAAAGAATAACCGGTAAATTAGAAGAAGGGCCAAGAAACACATACCGAAGATATGGAGGCAATGGCTTCAACTCCAAGATGGGAGGCTCCTCAATTGAAGGCTTTGTGGGATGAGTTATCCTATTTTCAAGATCCAAGGACAATTTGCGAGGCTCGTAAGTATACGACCCCATTCCTTGCAAAGAGTTCAGACCTTCCACGAAGCCCTCCATCTCTTCATCATCAAAATTGAGCAAGACGACCTCCAATGTATCATCAACATTCATCACAACACTTGTTTCATCCATAATCACATTGGTCACCAAGTCCACGAAAGAGCACACCTCATTGCTATTGGGTTGCCTCATAGACTTACACATATGGAAAACCACTTTTTCATCACCAACCCAGAAGGTAAGTTCTCCGGCTTCAACATCAACTAGAGCCTTCCCCGTAGCAAGGAAAGGTCTCCCAAGAATAATCGGTACCTCATAGTCAACCTCACAATCAAGAATGACAAACTCCGTCAGAAGAATGAATTTATCAACATGAACCAATACATCCTCAATCACTCCCAAAGGTCTCTTCACGGTACGATCGGCGATTTGTAATCTCAAAGATGTGGGTCTTGGTTGCCCAATTCCCAAAGTCTTGAAAATCTAATAGGGCATCAAATTGATACTTTCCCCAAGATCACAAAGAGCTTTAGCAAATTGGCACTTCTAATGGTACAAGGGATTGTGAAAGCACCGGGATTTTCCAATTTGGGAGCCATTGAATGCACAATTGCTCTCACTTGATGAGTCATTTTTATAGTTTCACAATCCATCGACCGCTCCTTTGTCACCAAATCCTTCATAAACTTTACATAATCGGGCATTTGCTCCAAGGCTTCAACTAATGGCACATTGATTGATAGACTCTTCATCATGTCAATGAACTTTTTGGATTGATTCTTGCCATTTTGCTTGGCAAGCCTTTGAAGATATGGAGGGGAGGCCTAGGCACTGGTGCCTTAGACTTTTGCCCTACCGGTTCCGGTATGTCAACAACGTAATCCCTATACGGGTTCACTTCCTCTTGGGTTTCTTCCACATCGTCATCAATATCAATCCGCACTTCATCATTTTCTTGCGCCAGATTGTTCGGGGTCTCATCTTCTTGAACCACTTGCTCATCATCCACAAGTTTCCTTTGACTTGAGGTGGGTGCATCCCCACCTTTTCCACTCCTTGTAGTAACGGCCATGGCATGTCCCATGCTATTTCTACCCTTTGGGTTCACCACCGTGTCACTTGGTAGTGCCCCCTTAGGACGAGTGTTTAAAGCTTGAGAGATTTGCCCCATTTGAACTTCCAAGTTGTGAACTGATGTGTTGTGTGAGGATAGTTGGGCATCGGAGTCGGCATTCTTCTCCATCATTTGTTTGAAAATATTCTCAATTCGTCCCATCTCATTGTTGGAAGAACTTGGACTGTGGGAAGGATAAGGAGGCAAGTTGCTCGGTTGTTGATACATCGGGGGCCTTTAAAAACCCGACCCCCGATTGCCTTGATTATTGTTCCATTCCCCTTGGTTGTTGCCTCCCCAATATCCTTGGTATTTGCCACTCCGATTGCCTTGGTTATTTCTACCACTCCAATTTCGTTGATTGTTTTTATTATTCCAATTCCCTTGATTGTTTCCACCACTCCAATTACCTTGGTTGTTAGAATTCCAATTACCTAGATTGTCTTGAGGTCGCCATTGTTGTTGATTCGGGGCTTGAGAGTCTTTTCTTTGCCCTTGAAAGTTGTTCACGTATTGCACTCCTCCTTTTGTTCATTGTAAGATTCATCTTGATCAAGCCCACTATCTTCTTGCAAATAATTCTCCATACTGTTTTGCACTTGTGGACCCTTGGGTCTTCTTTTGTTCACCATCATACTTACTCCCTCCATGTCATTGACTTGCTTAGGACTTTGCACTTGTTGAAGTTGAGCCTTGGCTAATTGATTCATTGTAGTGGTCAACTCGGCAATAGCTTGCCCATGATCATGCAATTCTTTATGTAGGTGAATCACGTTTGAATCACCTTGAGGAACATTTGCTCTACTTTGTCATGCATATTAAGTATCCGCCATTTCATCTATGATCTCACAAGCTTCTGCATACGGCATTGTCATGAAATTTCCACCGGCAAGTTAATTGACTGATAACTAGGGATTTTGATACATTTTATACTCCTTCTTGCTTATGTTTTGATTAGAGATTTGTACAAAATAAACCCAAAAGGCTCACAAGTTGTGCTTGATTGCAGGTTTGATCAACAAAGTGACTAGATGTCAAAGGTCAGCTCAAAAAGGAGTGAAACTTGCACAAGTACCAAAACAAGACAAAGCTCAGGCAAAACAGGGCCAATGGGGCCGCACACCATTCTGTGCGGTCCGCACAAGTGAGGTTCAGAAAGTTTGATTTCCAGGCCAACAGGCAATGCGGCCGCATGGGATTTACTGCGGTCCGCATTGAAGTCTCTGTGGCCGCACTCGATTTAGTGCGGTCCGCAGAGCCAAGAATCAGAGAAGTGCCAGTTATGAGTTTTAAGCCCAATGCGGTCCGCACTCTATTTAATGCAGACGGCATTAGAAGCCACCATGGCCGCATTCGATCATGTGCGGTCCGCATTGCCCAAGTCCAGAGAGCTGCTTATTCAAGTTTAGAGCCCTAGTGCGGCCGCACGTGATTTTATGAGGTCCGCACTAACCTCGCAGGGGTATTTCTTTCCATATTTGTCAGCTTAATATAAATAGTTTCTTTTCCATTTTTAGGTTAAGCAGTTAGTTAGAACTGAGAGCTGCGCTCGTAAGTTCGAATACTTTAGCTGTTTTGAGTAATTTTAGCTTCATTTCAACATTGAATCTTCAAGTTTAATTTAGAAATTAATTAATATGAGTTTTTCTTCATCTATTTCTTTGTTTTTTCTCTAATTATGAGTAGCTAGACCCATCAGCTAGGATTGTGGCTAGTGTGGATAATTGATGGGTCTTGTATTTTAGGACTTGATTGACTATGGGTGTTTGATATTTGGGCTAATTTCATGTTTTAGTGCTCAATTAGTGGTTGCAAACACTAGTTTGTGTTTTGTTGACTTTTACTCTTCTTGAGAATGAGAGCCTAAGTCTCTAAAATTAGTCCAACAAGGAATTGGGGCGTACTCAAGAGAATTGATAGCCCCAATTAAAGGGTTAGACCAAGAGAACGTAATACCCGACTTGAACCTTAATTGCTTGTGCGAATTTGCATACCCAATTGGTCTTGAGAAAGCCATTTCGGGCAAAATCACTCGAACTATCGAGAGGTATAGAGTGAGTAGAATCGAGCAATGGTTATATCATACTCCCCAAATGTGTCAATCTAGCTTTAGACTCAAGAATCTGTCAATTGACCACCTAGGCGAAAGTCACTACCCTAGTGCCTTTTAATCATTTGAACAACTCGCAATAGTTTATCATAACTTATAGTAGTTTAATTGAGCATTGTAGTTTATAAAATTAGAATCATAATTAAAACCAAAAATGTGTAGAAGTGCAATTTGGAGCAAATACACAACTCCACCTTATATAGACACCCAACTCTAATATCTAGCTCCCTATGGAAATCGATCCCGACCCTAAATCGGGTAAAAGCTGCTTCGACCTCTCTCGCTACTTAATAGTAGTGCACGGTTGGCTGCGATCACTTTTTGGCGCCGTTAACGGGGAGCTAACGGTTTTGGCTATCTATCTAGATAGTTTTGTGTTTTGTTCTTCTTTCCTTCTTTGTTACTAATTTGTGTGTGTCACAACTTCAGGTACAAAATGGCATTAAATGCTAATGACCCTCTTGGAAATGTGATTGCGGGGGAGGAGGTAGATGACAATGGAGAGGATGAGGTGCCTCTTTTACCTCAAGGACAACGTAGAGGCCGCAAGGCCAATGCAAATGAGGACGTCCTAGACCCTCCTCCGCCACCTCCAAGAGTGGCTCCTAAAGTTCTTCCCAACTAAGGCTATGCAAGTGCAATTGTTCCGCCCCGGATCCGGGCGGGCAATATTGAAATAACCAATGTGATGCTGACATTGTTGGAGCAGTGTGGGTACTTTACGGGCGCTGCCACTCAAAATGCTTAAAAACATCCCAAGGGGTTCGTGGATACCAGTCGGGGGAGCAAGCAAACCAATGTGTCCGAGGATGCACTTCGATTGAGGCTCTTTCCATTTTCACTTAGAGGGAAGGCATTGGATTGGCATAAGCGACTTCCTAACCATTCCATCACAACTTGGGATGAGTTGGCGGATAAGTTCATTGCCAAATTTTTCTCACCGGGGCACATGGCAGCACTATGGGATGAGATCTTAGCCTTCAAGCAGGAGCCCACCGAACCATTGCACGAGATTTGGGAGCGATATAGAACTATGGTAAAAGGATGCCCCAACAATGATATGACCGAGGCTATGGTACAACAGACTTTCTATCGGGGCATCAATACAACGAATCAGTGCATAGTGAATGAATTAGCTGGGGGTAATTTCATGAAGCTGCCTTATGATGAAGTTTGTGCTATTCTTGACGAGATGGTTGACACATCCTCCGCTTGGCAAAGTAGAGCCAATGTGCCACAGGGTGACCCCACGGTCACTCATTTGCACAAAGAAGTAGATGACCATGGACAGGCTATAACAGAACTTACAACAACAATGAACCAACTAGCAAAGGCACAGTTGCAACAAGTTCAAAATCCTAATCCTAGTAAATGCCATGGAGGGTGTTAACATACTTGTGAACAATAGAAGACAGAGAGGTCAATAGAACAAAGGGAATTCGGATCAATTTGACAATGATTGTGGTGGATTCCAAGATGATTGTTATGATGGGCAGAACGAAGAGGTGCAATATGTAAATAATTATCAAGGCCAAAAAGGCAATTCTTCTAACCAACAACAACAGTGGAGATCCTAGGGCAATTGCGGGAACCAACAACAAGGCAACAATAATTAGAACAATCAACAACAATTGGGGAAATCAAAATAACAATCGGAACAATCAGGGAGACTGGGCAACAACAACAATTGGGGTGGAAACAACAACAACCAGGGTTGATGGAACAATAACCAAGGAAATCAGGGGCAAGGTTTTCAAAGGCCCCCAATGTACCAACAACCGAGCAACCCACCACCTTTTCCATCCCAGGGTCCTAGTTCTTCTAACAACGAAATGGGTAGAATTGAAATGATGTTTGAACAGATGATGAAAAAGAATGCTGACTCTGATGCGCAATTGGCTTCTCACAACACTTCAATCAGGAATTAGGAGGTCCAGCTAGGCTAAATCTCACAGTCTTTGAATACTCTCCCAAAGAGAGCTCTACCGAGTTATACGGTGGTTAACCCAAAGGGTGGTAACAATCATGTTATGGCAGTAACTACACAGAGTGGAAGAGGCGGTGATGTGAATGCCTCCAAACAAAAGCATGTTTTGGGTGATGAAGTTGAGTTGCAAAAAAAAGAAGTTCCTTTGGTGGTTGAGAATGTGGTTGATGAAAACGTGAATCAAGAAGTGAGGATTGATATTCAAGATGCTGAGGTGGAAACGCAAAATGACGTGAACCCGTCTAGGAAACACGTCATAGACATGCCGGAGCCGGTTGTGCCAAAAGCCAAGGCACCCTTGCCTAGGCCACCTCCCCCTTATCCTCAGAGGCTAGCCAAGCAGAGAAATGAGAACAATTCAAAAAGTTCATTGACATGATGAAAAACTTATCCATTAATGTTCCTTTGGTGGAGGCTTTAGAGCAAATGCCTGGCTATGCTAAATTCATGAATGATTTGGTGACAAAAAAAAGATCCATGGACTGTAAAACTATCAAGATGACCCACCAAGTTAGTGCTATAGTACATTCAATGGCTCCGAAGTTAGAGGATCCCGGTGCTTTCACTATCCCTTGCACAATTGAGAGTGTAGACTTTGCTAAAGCTTTGTGTGATCTAGGGGCTAGTATCAACTTGATGCCCCACTCATTTTTAAGACTTTAGGTATTGGGCTATCGAGGCCAACTTCCATGAGTTTGCGAATGGCAGACAGATCAATGAAACGACCATTGGGTAGTGTTGATGATGTGCTTGTCCGGGTGAACAAATTTATCTTGCTAGTTGATTTTGTGATCTTGGATTGTGAGGTAGATTATGAAGTCCCGAACATATTGGGGAGACCTTCCCTTGCTACAGGGAGGCTCTAGTTGATGTGGAAGCAGGGGAACTCACTTTCAGGGTGGGTGATGAAAAGGTCGTTTTTCATGGGTGCAAGTCAATGAAGCAGCCCAATTGTACGGAAGTGTGCTCATTTGTGGATCTTACAACGGCTGTGATAATTGATGATACTAGTGCAGTGATCAGTGTGGAGGACCCTTTGGAGGCCGTATTGTTGAATGTTGATGTCAATGACGATGAGGGCCGAGCGGAGTGCATGAATGCTTTACATGGAATGGGCTCCTATTCTTATGAGCCTAGGAAACTCTCTTTGGATCTTGAAAATAGAAAGACCCCTCCAACAAAGCCTTCAATTGAGGAACCTCCGGTGTTGGAGTTGAAGCCATTGCCTCCACACCTCAGGTATGAATTCTGAGGCCCTAATTCAACTTTACCAGTTATTCATTCATCTTGTCTTACTAACATGCAGGTAGATGCCACATTGGCGGTGCTCAAAAAGCAGAAAAAGGCAATTGGATGGACATTAGCTGATATTCGGGGAATAAGCCTCGTATTCTGTACGCACAAGATTATTCTGGAAGATGATGCAAACCCCTCCTTGGAACATCAAAAGAGGCTGAACGAGGCAATGCAGGAAGTTGTGAAAAAGGAGGTGATCAAGTGGTTAGATGTTGGAGTGGTGTACCCTATCTCTGACAGTTCGTGGACTTCACCGGTGCAGTGTGTACCAAAAAAGGGTGGTATGACTGTGGTGACCAATGCTAATAATGAACTTATTCCAACCCGGACAGTGACTGGATGGAGGGTGTGGATGGACTACCGCAAGCTGAACAAGGTGACCCACAAGGATCACTTTCCATTACCTTTCCTTGACCAGATGCTTGATTGTCTTGTTGGGCGTGCCTTCTATTGTTTCTTGGATGGTTATTCAGGGTACAATCAAATTTTGATAGCTCCAGAGGATCAGGAGAAGACAACATTTACTTGCCCATATGGCACCTTTGCTTTTTCTCGGATTCCCTTTGGGTTGTGCAACGCACCGGCAACATTCCAACGGTGTATGATGGCCATTTTCACCGATATGGTGGAAGATATTTTGGAAGTGTTCATGGACGATTTCATTGTTGTAGGTGATTCATTTGATGAGTGTCTGAAAAATCTGGATAGAATGTTGGCCCGGTGTGAAGACACCAACCTTGTGCTAAACTGGGAAAAATGCCACTTCACGGTTGAGGATGGCATAGTGTTGGGTCATAAAATTTCAAAGAATGGTATTGAGGTTGACAGAGCCAAAATTGAGGTGATTTCAAGACTTCCTCCCCCCACTTCTGTCAAGGGGGTTAGAAGTTTTCTTGGGCATGCGGGGTTCTACCGGCGATTTATCAAGGACTTTTCGAAGGTAGTGAATCCTTTGTGCAAGCTGCTAGAAAAGGATGCCAAGTTCGTGTTTGATGAGGGATGTATGCAGGCCTTTGAACTTCTCAAGCATAAGTTGACCACCACACCGATCATTACCGTACCCAATTGGAGCTTGCCTTTCGATCTCATGTGCGACGCGAGTGATGTTGCGGTTGGGGTAGTTTTGGGTCAAAGAGTGAACAAAATATTTCATCCGGTGTACTATGCGAGCAAGATAATGAATGAGGCTCAAAGGAACTACACGGTAACTGAGAAAGAATTGTTGGCTATTGTGTTCGCAATGGAAAGATTTTGGCCATATCTTATGGGAGCCAAGGTCATAGTGCACACCAATCATGCAGCTCTTAGATACTTGATGACAAAGAAAGACTCCAAGGCTAGACTGATGCGATGGGTCTTATTAGTTCAAGAGTTTGATTTTGAAATTGTGGACCGGAAAGGTAGTGAAAACCAAGTGGTGGTTGATTTGTCCCACTTGGAGGAGGAAGGAAGGCTGTGTGATGGCCTAGAGATCAATGATGCATTCCCGATGAGCAGCTACTTTCTGTATCGATGACTGATATGCCATGGTTTGCGGATGTTGCTAATTTCCTTGTGACTGGCATCATCCCGTGTGAGCTCTCTTCTAACTCAAGGAAGAAGCTCAAACGGGATAGTCTGGACTTCTATTGGAATGAGCCATACCTGTTCAAGATTTGCACTGATGGAGTGATCCGGAGGTGTGTCCCTAAGGAGGAGCAATCAAGTATCTTAGAGGCTTGTCATTCCTCTCCCTATGGTGGCCATCATGGCGGGGCGAGGACAGCTTCGAAAGTTCTAAGTTGTGGGTTTTATTAGCCAACTTTGTACAAAGATGCAAGTGATTTAGTGAGAAAGTGTGACCAATGTCAAAGAGCGGGCAGTGTTTCGAAGAAAGATGAGATGCCTCTAAACATCATTCTAGAAGTGGATATCTTTGATGTATGGGCTATTGATTTCATGGGCCCGTTTGTAAGCTCGTGCGAAAACACCTACATTCTTGTAGCGGTTGACTATGTCTCAAAATGGGTCGAGGCCGTGGCTTTGCCCAACAATGAAGCTAGGAGTGTGGTTGCATTTCTAAAGAAGAGCATTTTTACAAGGTTTGGCACTCCTCGTGCAATTATAAGTGATGGAGGATCGCATTTTTGCAATAGAGCTTTTGACACCTTGCTTGCCAAGTATGGTGTCAACCACAAAGTGTCTACTCCTTATCACCCTCAGGCGAGTGGCCAAGTTGAAGTCTCTAACAGGGAATCAAGAGCATTCTGTCTAAAACAGTCAATGCCAATAGGACCGATTGGTCTAAGAAGTTGGATGATGCTCTATGGGCTTACCGAACTGCTTACAAGACTCCGATTGGTATGTCTCCGTACCGGTTGGTGTTTGGGAAAGCTTTCCATTTACCGGTGGAGTTAGAGCACAAGGCCATGTGGGCTTTGAAGAAATTGAACCTTGAATGGGATGTGGCTGCAAATCTCCGGGTTGAACAACTCAATGAACTTGATGAATTCCGTTTCCATGCCTACTCCAGTTCTTCCTTGTACAAGGACAAGATGAAGTACCTTCATGACAAATATGCTCGTGGCAAGGAGTTTAAAGTAGGTGATTTGGTGCTCTTGTTCAACTCTCGGTTACGGTTGTTTCCGGGAAAGCTAAAGTCAAAATGGAGCGGACCTTTCGAGGTGGTGTTTATGACCTCATTTGGTGCCCTTGATTTGAAGAACAAAAATGGGGAGATTTTCCGGGTTAATGGTCACAGGGTCAAGCACTACTTGGGAAAGTTTGATGATGGCATGTGGTGGCACTTGTTCATTTCAAATGATTGGATGGTAACATGCGTCGTGCCGCGACGTTAAATCAGGCGCTTCTTGGAAGGCAACCCATGTGTTTTTCTTCTTGTTTTTCATTGTAGGATAGGACTATAGGACTAACTTTTGGACTAACTGGTTGTGAGATGCTACAGGATTGAAAAAGTGTTCAGGCCTCTGAAGTTTTCAATGCGACCGCACTACATTTAGTGCGGACCGCACTGATGAAGGGTGAAAATACCAACTCTCTAAAGTTTGCCACCGCGGCCGCATTACATTTTGTGCGGTCTGCGGTGGACCACTGCGGCCGCATTCCATTTCGTGCGGACCGCAGCGGTTGCCTTCTCAAACTTTGAAAAATGCTGTGTGGTGCGGACCGCAGTCCAATTTGTGCGGTCCGCATTGGGTTAGTAAGCTGGGCCCCAGGTCTTTTTCTATAAATAGGGCATGAGGTCCTCCTTTTACACTTTTCGACCCTTTGCTCTCAGAACTCATAAAAATACTGTTACTCTTTCCTTTTGCTCGTAATTAACTGCTTGGACTCGTTTACCTTCATTTCTCCTCACATCTGGTACCATTAACTTCTTCTTAATTGTTTTACTTTTGTTAATTTCTTTTTAATTTATGTTTTTCTTGCTTTCTTTCTGTTCTCCTAGTACTGCTTTTGATTCGGTAAAATTAGGTTAGTTAATTTCTCGATTAAAGTAGAATTAGGTAGTTAGAAACACTGGGCAAACACATAGGAACCTCTCTTAGGTGTAAAATTTGACTTAAAATCAAAATACATTGAACCCTAAGTTAGAGTTGCTTCTGGGCACTCAATGCGGACCGCAGTCGATTATGTGCAGTCCGCGGTGCCTTAGTGCGGTCCGCAATGGCATTTTGTGCGGACCGCATTGCTCAGTGTCTGTTTTCTGAAGCTTGGGGACTGCGGCCGCACTACATTTTGTGCGGTCCGCATTGCCTGGATACAGAGAGTGGGTAGTCTGAACCCCACCTCTGTGCGGACCGCATTTCCATTTAGTGCGATCTCATTGACCTCTGTGCGGCCGCACTCCATTTTGTGCGGTCCGCATTGGTAAAACCTGCAACTGTCTGCAATTTTTTTTTCTATCCTACAACTGTGAACTTAATAGCTTCTACTGATACTAACTAAGCATGACTGAATTTGTTTGCAAACAATGGTAAAATCGAAAGGCCAGGGTGCTAAACAACCAGACAGAGGAGAGTCCTCCCGGGGGAGGGGACGTGGAAAGATAAAACTAATCCCCAAAGTTAGAGAGGCAATTAAAGCAACAAGGAAGGAGATTCGGGCCGCTGATAGAGCTGCTTCCCATTCCTCGGGAAGTGAGTATGTACCTTCCACGGAGCTTAGACTTTGATTCTGTTCCGGAGTTTATGGATGATTTCCTGGACAGATTCAGGCTGACAGATGAACCCACTCCTCCACCATCCCCCACTGCTCAGGCTTCCGTGCATGTATCTTCTGGGTTGTCTAAGGGCTCAGCCGAAGGCAGTAACGAGGAGTACTCCACCTCTCCCACAGCTTCATTATCTAGAGAGGGTGCAGTAGGAGAAGGAGAGGAAGTAAAGGGAAAAGAGGTAGTAGGAGAAGGGGGTGAACCTCAGGTCGAGGGTGTTTCTAGAACTAGAAACCCGGAGGTGTGGCAAGACCGGTTTGTAAGTGAGGTGGCCTACCACAAATTTCGGGAATGGTGGCAGGTGAGGAAATTGATCCCGGAGAGGAGCATTGTTGATAGTGACCTATTGCCTCACAACCCCAATATGAGAAGGAAATTTAGGGAGAGAATAGGCTGGGCCTACTTCTTGGGGGACTGTGTGGATGCGAACGAGCACTTGGTCATGGAGTTCTATACCAATGCTGCCCATATCAAAAAAGGCACCAAAGTGACCAAGGAGCGGAATTTGAAGGTGTTGTTTGATGGAAAGTCAATTAATGACTACTTGGCTTTTGATGAGGAGGATGAGTCGCTATACTTGGCTAAGATGGCGTTAGGTGAAGAGGTCCGTCCTTGGTTGGCACAGTATCTGGCAATCCCAGGTACCACCCCGATTGGCTCAATGCGGGAGTAAAGATTATGAGAAGAAGTTTGAACTTTGAGGCTAAGGGGTGGGAAACATTTGTGTGCAGCAGATTGGACCCCACTACTCATGACAACTCCCTCCCTCTTCACCAGGCAGTTTTGGTGGCATCGATCATGGCAGAGTACCCGATTAACGTCGGGAATGTGATGTCGCGGGTAATTACTCAGGTGGTAGCTAAAGGTGACAGTAACTACCCCTTCCTCTGTTTCTTGACCATGTACCTCCGGGGCCTCAAGGTCGAGAAGAAGCCATTTTATATCAAGGTAAAGGCAAAGGCCCTGTTCTCCTAGTATAGAATGCAGGGAGATGACAACCCGAAGAGCAAGAACTTCAAGGGAACAACCACTGCTCCAACTGGCCAGTCTGAAGAGCCAGTTGTGGTAGTGGCCCCTACTCAGCCTGCTTCCACCTCCGCAGACATTCCNGCCCCAACTGGCCAGTCTGAAGAGCCAGTTGTGGTAGTGGCCCCTACTCAGCCTGCTTCCACCTCCGCAGACATTCCCCCTAGCCCATCCACTTCAGCAGCTCCAGACATACCCTTTTCCCGAGCCTACCCAGTGATTGCACACCGACAGAGCCAGGCTCTTCTTAGCATCAACAACTGGATGCAAATAGCTTAATCCAAGTTGTCTGTCCTCACCACTACAGTAGCAGCTCAGTCGGTACCTCCACCTCCGCAGGTCCCACAGTCCATTGAGGATGCCCTCAAGGAGATTTTGGAAAACCAGAAGAAGATCCTTGAAACTCACAAGAAGCTTACATATGTTGTGGATGCTCATGAGAAAGCTCTCAAGGACCTTGCTAAGGAGGCCAAGAAGATGAGAAAGACTCGGGCTTCCAAGGAGTCCGTGAAGGAGTTGAGGGTTGAGATTGACAGATTGAAGGCAGATCATTTGCCTTTGGATTTACTGTTCCGGGATCCTGTGCCAGCAGCCCATCCCCAGCCAGTGCTGTTAGAGAGCCCTCCCAAGAGGTAGAGGGTGATTCCCCGTGCAGACGATGCAGTCATCCAGTTGGAGGATCCACCGGAGGCTTCCTCCAGTCAGCCACAGGATGCACCTCAGGAGCCTGTCCAAATCCAATCCCAGGTCCCAGCAGCAGAGCAGCAGGCCATAGGGAACCAGTCTGAGGTTCCCGAGCATATTGAGGACCCAGGGGCCACTGAGGAGCACATGCAGACAGACAGGACATAGGGAGTCTCTCTATCTTTTTCCTTTTTCTTTTTGGTTCTTATTTGGTTTAGTTGGCATTGGGGACAATGCCAGCTTTCATTTGAGGGGGTAGGCCCTACTTTTTTTTGGATTTGGATGATTGTATATATTTGACAGTTTTTATGCTTTCTTTATTTTTCATCTTTGGTTTGTATATAATTTTAACATTTCTTCACATTTCTCGTACTTTTATTTTACTTTGGGTCTGTATATAAAGTTATGTTACATTGTACATATTTATCCCATCTATTGTATATTCGATTAAATCCCCTCTTGTATATATTCATTTTACTTTCCGCAAATTTTCGTTCTTAGCTTCGTATCTATGTTCGTAGCTCTTGTTTTTAACGTTTGCAATAAGCCTTTGGTTTTCTTAATGCCACGGTTCTTTCCAAAGGTGGAGTTTGTGTGAACCGGGTGGCTCTTCCCAATGATGGATGGCGTGACAACCTTCTTAAGGGTTTGAGTCCGTTTTTCTTTTCTTTTTGCTTTTTAGTAGTTAGTGGTTAAGGGTGCCTCAAGCAAAGCTTCACTTGGGCCTAGCACATTTGCCTTTGATCTCATGGTCAAAAATAAATTGTTGTGCTTAGGATGGTGAAAGTCGTGAACCTGAGACTCTTGTGTTGACCGATAATCATCAAGTTGTTCTATGGGACCATTGTGTGCTCAAATCTTATCTATGTTCGTTGTGGGCCCCCGACTCTGTGTCTTTAGCAATCCCATAGCGTGTGTGGTGAGAAATTGCATTGCAAGTCCAAGTCCCGAGCCATTAGTCTAGAACTTGCCCTGAATGTTTGTTGCGGCGAAATCCTAAGTGAATTTTGACTTGAGACATGATTATAGGCTCTCCTTGATCCAAATGATAGCTTAAACACTTCCATATCCTACCAAGGATAAAATCCCTAGTCAACCCTTTTGAGCCTTAAACCATGTTCCTTCAAGAACTATGATACAAGCCTTTACCCGTTCTAAAAGATACCCTCTCTTGGCATCCGATCATACCTTAGCACATGGCAAAAGTATAAGTTTGGGGGGAGAGACAAGGATTGCAACAAAGTGATAAAAAGGTACAAAATGAAGAAAAGGAAAGGCAATGAAAAAGAAAGAAAAGCAAAAAGACAAAAAGAATACTCAATGTGGAATTGAATACAAAAGGGATTCAAGAAAAGCAAAGAATGAAAGGTGTGAAAAATTGAGAAAGGAAAAAGAAGATTTGAAATGTATAAAAAAGAGTGACAGTGTGTCTCTCTTACCCCTTGAAAGAAGTGAAAAGACTCAAAGAGTCAAGTGAATCTGTGCCAAAATGAAACAAAAGAAGTGCTTAAGGGAAGATGGAACCTACTTAGACCAAACATCGCCTACCCGAAACCATAAGCCTTCACTATGTCTCCACAAAAGCCCTATATGATCTCTAGTTGAATGAAGCTTACATTAGTGGTGACTCACATAAGGGGCAAGCATATGGTACTTGGTGCCGGACTTGTGACTTTTCTTTTAGAGGGATGAGTGAATTTCCATTAACCTCGTTCTGAGTGCCACTATTCTAAAGGTGAGGTTTGCTTAGGGAGAGCCGAGGATGTGTGAGTTTGGGTTCCACAATGACTAAAGTAATAGAAAGAGTCCTTTGATGTGTTGAGTCAACTCTTGATGCTCTTGTGTCGCACTTGATCTATGGTGTTTTAAAAGAGTAAATTTTGTTAATGATTCATGTGTATTGAGGGCAATTGTTAGTCCAATTAATGCTAGATGAGGTCACTTTACGATAGCTAAATTGTCTTGAATTTTCTCTTAAGGGGTGGGTCTTATTTTGTTTGCTTGAGGACAAGCAAAAGCTTAAGTTTGGGGGAGATGATAACTAGGGATTTTGATACATTTTATACTTCTTCTTGATTATGTTTTGATTAGAGATTTGTACAAAATGGTCCTAAAAGGCTCATAAGTTGTGTTTGATTGCAGGTTTGATCAACAAAGTGACAAGATGTCAAAGGTCAGCTCAAAAAGGATTGAAACTTGCACAAGTACCAAGACAAGACAAAGCTCAGGCAAAACAGGGCCAATGCGGCCACACACCATTCTATGCGGTCAGCACAAGTGAGGTTCAGAGAATTTGATTTCACGGCCAACAGGCAATGCGGTCTGTCACACCTCCTTTTTTTACACACCTACCCCGAAGGATAAATGTATAAGGGAGTTTTTCCATTTAAAGTGACATTATTCAAAATGAGATTATTTATTTATTTTTTAGAGTCGCCACTTTGGATGGGATTGGCTTTTGGTGTCCCAAGTCACTGGTTTAACTTGAATCCCAAATCGAGGAAAATTCGACTTCCCAATTGGAGTCTGCGAACCAGAAATTCTGAATAAGGAATTCTGTTGACCCGAGGGAAGGTGTTAGGCACCCCCGGACCCCGTGGTTCTAGCACGGTCGCTTAAATTATTATAATTGGCTAAAAATCTGATTTTAATACATGTTTTAACTTATGTGGTTTTTTAAACTTTAAACCGCTTTTATTATTATATTTTAAAGAGAATTGCAACGTCGTGAAAACACGTCTCGAACCACGTCGCATAAATGCACCCGCGGTTTTTGACACATTTCGACTTCGTTGGGATTTGGATTTGGGTCACATAAATGCGCACCCGAGTTTAGGAAAGTAACATTATTAAAATACGCGCCTAAAGCAACTAACGCGTGGTTAACTTTGCGAGGGCAATGGAAATTTGCTAAATGGCGCGCCTCGATTTCTAAGGATTAAAATTAATTAAGTGAGGGCCATGGTTTTTGGGATTTTATTCGGCATGGCACACATCGACTTATTCTTAAAATTAAATTCGCAATTACATCCGCGAACGTGTACACAATCATGGTGATAGACTAATTCACTTACAACTAAATAATATCACTGTAAAGCTACACAAATCTGATTGACTGCCCGAGAAATGTTGAATTATTCAAAAGGTTGAGAACTGAAATATGTTATATAATTGATTTGCAGGCAATTCTCAATGTCAACACAAACAACTACACACAGAACATCCATAGACTACACAAAATGGGTCTTGCATTTGCATCAAGTCAGATTTCAACAAAATTTCATCAATAACATATTAGCATTCATCAGTATGGAATTGCAGAAAGGTGAAGGATATGAACCTCAAAGTGGATCTCCAACAGAAATGGAACGAGCCATTGATGACCAAACAGTGGTCGCAAGCCTCGACAGAACTACG